>NC_048299.1:104514222-104814222 GCF_013100865.1 Trachemys scripta elegans
TTGGCGGGGGAGGGTGGGCTCCGGTGGCGCGGTGCTCAGCGGGGGGGGTGGGCTCCGGCGGCACGGTGCTCGGCGGGGGGGCGGCGCGGGGCGCGGCGCTGGGGGGGGGTTCCGGCGGTGCGACACTCGGCGGGGCGGGGGGCTCAGCGGGGCGGCACTTTTTTGTGCTGCTGTGGGGATATAAAAAGAAGGTAAAATGACACCTTTTTGATCTTTTACTGATGAAGCAAAAAAGACAGCACTTTTGGCATTTGTGAAAGAGGGATCCCAACCATGTTGGTTTTCAGGTGCTGAGAGATTACTTTAAATGAGAGAAACTACTTTAGAAAAGGGTTTTGGCCTGTTGACGTTAAACTTAGACTCTAAGAAGTATGATAGTCTTCTTGTTTTATATGTAATCATTTCTGTTTCCATCATTATCCCTATTCACTATTTCTTAATTCTTAGCTTTTGAGAATTATATAATTATATCTCAGTGTTATGATGCTATATTGGAGCTGATGCTTGTTGAATCAAACAAGCTGGTGTGTACGCTGCTCCTGTGGGGACAACATACTTGGTAATTTCTTTGAGTATCCAGTGGGTACAGGCTGAACACTGCAGAGGAACACTTCAAGGGGGCTCAGGGATTAGGGTGCACCTTTCGTTAACTTGCAAAGCAAAGTAAGGGCTGGCAAAGACTGCTAGGGTCGCTAACAGACTAGTGTGTCAGGGAGCTGACACCCAGTTAAACACAAGCAAATCTTCCTCTCTCTGGAGGCAGGGGGTTAACAAGGAGTCTTTTCGTCTTGGCACCCACAAGGAAGCATCACGGTGCCCTTGCTGAACCACAAGGTTGAAACAGAGGTGCAGTTGGCCTGAACTGTGACAACAAGCATTTTAGAAATATGATAGAAAAGATATATGTTTTTGAGTCAAAGGAACAGACCAGCTAGTGAATGAGAAACAGAGCTCAGGAATAGGTTTGCTGAGTTAGAAAATGAAGAATGGGCACAGCAGGAAGTAACAGAAGGTGGGAGGCCAAGGAAGAATAGAGTAGTGGCTAGTCCTACAAGAAGAGGGAAGAGTCAATGGAGATAGCCAGAGTTTGGAACCCCAGGAGGACAGAGGATAACAGGAAGAAGATTGCAAGTGAGAACTAAAGACAAGAGGACTTGCAGCCTGAAAGAACAGAAGGGGGATGGCTGGAGATTGACACCAACATAAGGAAGTGGCAGGTCTATGTGATTGGGGCCTCCCTACTAAGAACAAACAGGCCTGTCACCAGAGCTGATCCAGAGAAAAGAAGGATGTGCTGTCTGCTGGAAGCTCACATATGGGAAGTGGACCTGAGGCTGAGGAAGATCCTAAAATGAGATCTGGAAATAATCAACTGATTGTCCTTCATGTGGAAACAAATGATACAGCTAGATTCTTGCTGGACACATCAAGGGAGACTATGCCAGGCTGAGGGAGATGTTTAAAGAAATGGACGCTCAGGTTATCTTCAGTGGGATTCTACCTGTTCCTAGAGGAGGAGAGTGATGGTGAGATAAGATTATAATGATCAACAAATGGTTCAGTCAGTGGTGCTATAAGGAGGACTCTGGAATGTTTAGCCACTGGGAGGCATTCACAGACAGAGGCCTGTTCTCATGGGACGGACTCCATCTGAATAGGGAGTGAAAAAGACTTCTGGGGTGGAGGTTGGCACAACTGATTAAAAGAGCTTTAAACTAGGAATTCAGGGGAGATGGTTGGGAGATGCTCATGTAATCTCCATGCCTGACTCAAACACTGAGCAGGAGGAAAATCAAGTAAGAGAGGATACAGCAATGGAGAATGGACAACAAGAGAAAAGATAGTGACAATGTAAACGATGTGCCTAATAGGGAGATATCTCTTTAAGAGATGTATGTGGGATAGGTAGGAATGAGTTGTGTCTGGTTCATTGTTGCTAGGCAGATGCATAATTACTACTCCACATCCAAATGTTTCTGGAATTGTGGGAGATAGTTAGGGTAAGCTCAATATGTTGCCTGTTGCTGGACTCAGACTCTATGAAGGCAAGTAGTCAGGGCAGTTGCTTTGCAAAAGGTCAATGTGCACTGTGCGGGTTGGGAGAAGCTGAGCCCAGGAGCAGAAAGCAGGCTTTTTCCTCTAACTCTGAAGCATTTTGCAGCAGGTTAGTGATATTAGTAGCCCTCCAACAGGAAAGCCCTGGCAGTGCTAATTGCAGAAAGAGAAAATTGGGAGGGAAAATAATTTCTTCTATTTTAATTCTATACTTTGAATGCTTGATTTTAGCCAAACCGTTTTTAGTTAAATTGTCTCAACTAGTACAATTCACCAGCTTTTCTGTTATTTAAATATGATAATGGGGAAAGAGTCATTTATATTTTTCTATTCTCGGTTTTGCATTTTCTTGTAATAGGATTTTTTAAAAAAATCTATGTACTTAAGTGAGCGGTTGGTTAATTGGTTACCTGACCAGCTAACTGAGTGATTTCAGCAGAGGAGGAGGAGGAGGAAGAGTCTTCATGAATTACAGCTGAAAATTTCTACAAGCAAGTAGAGGGAATATGTTGCTTTTGACTGAGCAGACTGTATAGATTTGGTGATCAACGCCTATAACTGAAGCTCAGGTGAACTCAACCTAAGCTTTTTGAGAACTCCGAGTTTCTTCTCACTGTGTTTCTGTGGGGACTGATGTGTTTAATTTGTTTTCTTTATTTATATTTATAAATGTTGAATACATTTAGTATAATATAACTGTGAAAATAATGTCTGAAGCTTATGAAGAAGCCATGTCATGTTGTAAAAATTAAGTGATTATTATTAATTATGTTTCTTTATTATAAGATTTTATAAAGTTGGTACTTAAGAATTAAGTTCATTTCTTCTGTTCTTTTAGACTTGATTGTGGGGAGATTGACCCTGTGCAATCCTTGCAAAAAATCCTCTGACTGAATTCTGGGTATCCAGGTGCTTCTCTATGGGAGTTGGGCTTTTTTAAGGAACTGGAGAAGAGCGGTGAAGTAAACTCTAGCCTACCCAAAGGTTACACCAACACCAGCAACAGTAATAGTCAGGTACGCAATATTGGCAGTAGAATGACTATAATTAATTGGGTGAGGAATCTGGGTGAAGCTGAGCAGAAACAATTAAGATGCCTGTATACCAATACAAGGAACAAAAGCAAGGAACTAGTACTACTGGTACAGGAAGTGAACCCAGATATTATAAGGGGTAGCAGAAACATGGTGGAATAGTAGTCATGACTGGAGCATAGGTACTGAAGGATATATGTTGTTTAGGAAGGAAAGAAATAAAGTTAAAAGTGGTGAAGTAACATTGTATATTAATGATGAGGTAGACCACAAAGAAATTAGAAGTGATAGAATGGATTAAATCAGAATCTGTTTGGGTCAAAATCCCTTTTGGGGAAGAAAGGTAACAGAGCCTCGACTGAGATAGTTCTTGGGGTCTGCTACAGACCCCAAGACCCAATTTGGAGATGGATAGAGACTTCTGTAATATTTTTAATTAAACAAACACTTCTGGGAACTGTGTGTTTATGGGAGACTTTAATTTTCCAGGTATAGATTTCCCTACTAATAATGGTAGAGGCCAGATATTCCTGGATGTGATAGTTGACAGATTTCTTCACCAAATAGTCACCAAACCAACAAGAGGTGATGCCATTTTAGATTTAGTATTGATGAATAGAAAGGACCTCATAGAAGGACTTGTTGTAGGGGACAGCTTTGGTTCATGAGCTAATTCAGTTTAAACTAAATGGAAGGATAAACAAAAATAGTTCTGCAACTAGGATCCTTTATTTCAAAATTATTAATTCCCTTTAAACAATTAAGGGAATTAGTCAGGAAATTGGACTGGACAGAAGAACTCAAGGATCTGAATGTGGAGACTTGGAGTTACTGTCAGCCAAAGTTGCAGAACTTTTCTGAAGCCTGCATCCCAAGCAAGGGTAAAAATTTGTAGGAAAGGGTTGAAGACCAAACTGAATAAGCAAGCATCTCAAACAGGTTATTAAGAGAAAGCAGAAAGCCTACAAGGAACGGAAGATGGGAAGGATCAGCAGAGGAAAATAACTCTTGGATGTCAAAAAGTGTAGGGGAAAGTAAAAAGTGCCAAAAGCCAAGCAGAGTTGGACCTTGCAAGGGAAATTAAAACCAACAGTAAAGGTTCTATAGCCATATGAATAAAAATAAAACGAGGAAAAAAGTGGAACCACTAAACACTAGAGACTGAAGATAAACTAGGCATGTCCCAACACCTAAATGAATGTTTTGCCTCTGTTTTCAATAAGGGTAATGAGGAGCTTAGGGGTAGTGGCAGGGTGGTTACTGGAAACGGTGATATGGAAGTAGCAATTACCATATTCAAAGTGGAAATAAAACTCAAACAGCTTAATGGGACCAAATCAGGAGCACCCGGATAATCTTCTTCCAAGAATATTAAAGGAACTGACACATGAAATTGCAAGCCCAATAGCAAGGATTTTTAATTAATTCATAAATTCGGGGGATGTCCAAGTGAGTGGAGAATTGCTAATATAGTACTTATTTTTAAAAATAAAAAGCGGGGTGGGGGAGTGATCCAGGAAACTACATGCCTGTTAGTTTGACCTCAATTATATGCCAGGTCTTGAAACAAATTTTGAAAGAGAAAGTAGTTAAGGATATAGAGGAAAACGGTAATTGGGATAAAATACTACATGGTTTTACCAAATGTAGATCACGCCAGACCAACCTGATCTCTTTCTTTGAGAAGATAACTGATTTTTTTTAAACAAAGGAAATACATTAGATCTAATCTACGTGGATTTCAGGAAGGCATTTGATGCAGTTCCTCATGGAAATTCTAGTTAAACTGGAGAAGACGGGGATTCATATGAGAAGTGAAAGGTGGATAAGGTACTGGTTAAAGGGGAGATTACAACTAGTCATACTGAAAGGTGAACTGTCAGGCTGGAGGGAGGTTACTACTGGAGTTCCTCAGAGACTGGTCTTGGGACCACTCTTATTAAACATTTTCGTTAATGACCTTGGCACAAAAAGTGAGAGTACACTAATATAATTTGCGGATGACACAACATTGGGAGGTATTGCCAATACAAAGGAGGACTGGAATATCAGACAAGACCTGGAGGACCTTGAGAACAGGAGTAATAGAAATGGGATTATATGTATTAGTGCAAAGTGAAAGGTCATACACTAAGGCTAGGTCTACACTACCCGCCTGAATCGGCGGGTAGAAATCGACCTCTCGGGGATCGATTTATCGCGTCCCGTCGGGACGCGACAATCGATCCCCGAATCGACGCTCTTACTCCACCAGCGGAGGTGGGAGTAAGCGCCGTCGACAGGAAGCCACAGAAGTCTATTTTGCCGCCGTCCTCACAGCGGGGTAAGTCGGCTGCGATACGTCGAATTCAGCTACGCTATTCATGTAGCTGAATTTGCGTATCTTAAATCGACTCCCCCCTGTAGTGTAGATGTACCCTTAGGGACTAACAACAAGAATTTTTGCTATAAGCTGTGGACGTACCAGTTGGAAGCGACAGAGGAGGAAAAATACCTGAATGTATTGGTTGATCACAGGACGACTATGAGTCGCCTATGTGATACAGCCATGAAAAAGGCTAATGCAACCTAGGATGCATCAGACGAGGTATTTCCAGTAGAGAGAGGTAGGTGTGAGTACCATTATACAAGACACTGGTGAAACCTCATCTGGACCATCCTTCCTCTTCTACCAGGCATGTTTTATGATATATAAGATCACAACAAAGACATGCAAACACTTTATTTCTCCTTTGAGAAAAAGTTGAATGACTGTGAGAGAAATAATAGTTGTTGTTAGGGATTCTTATTTGCCTTTGGGTCTTACAGATCAGTGTAATGCTTTCTAGCTCCGTTGACTCAGACTCATAGACTTTAAGGGCAGAAGGGACCCTCGTGATCATCTAGTCTAACCTCCTGCATATTGCAGAACCTCACCCACCCACCCTCTCTTGTAATAGACCCATAACTTCTAGTTGAGTTACTGAAGTCCTCAACTCATGTCTTAAAGACTTCAAGTTACAGAGAATCCACGATTTACTCTAGTTTAAACCAGCAGAGGACCTGGGCCCCATGCTTCAGAGGAAGGTGAAAAGCCCCCAGGGTCTCTACCATTCTGACTCAAGGGAAAATTCCTTCCCCACTATAGATATGGGGGTCAGTTAGACCCTGAGCATGTGGGCAAGACCCACCAGCCAGATACCTGGGAAAGAATTCTCTGTAATAATTTAGAGCCCTCCCTGTCTAGTGTCCAGTCTCTAGCAATTGGGGATTTTTGCTACTACCAGTCACAGATGGGCAACATGCTGTTGTAGGCAGTCTCATCATACCAACCCCTCCATAGGCTTATCAAGCTCAGTATTAAAACCAGTTAGGTTTTTTGCCCCTACTGCTCCCCTTGGAAGGCTATACCATAGGGATAATAGAACTGCCCAACCTCACAGGTGGTACACAGATAAATACATTAAAATTTGTGAGGTGCTCAGATACTATAATATAAGAACCTAAGCTAGAGGGAGAACATAATTAAAAACAGATTTCATCATCCTAACTATAACACAGTCTAACCATAGAGTTGGGTGAAAATATTGTTATGAATTGTTCATTCACTAAAAATGTATTTTTCAAGGCCCAAAATTATTCACTGAATGTCAGTCAAATTCAATGAATAGTTACGGTTGGGGGGAAAAAAACTTAAAATTTGAAACATTTGGTTTTGACCACTTCAAAATGTTTTGTTTCAAAACATTGTGTTTTACTTTCAAATTTGGCCACTGTAAAAAAAAAAAAGGGGGGGGGGGACAGTGGTGTATGGAAAACACCCATAACTGCTCTATTGGAATGAAAAACTAAAATAAAAATATTGTTTCAAATTAATCGAAATATTTCAGTCGACTCAAAACTAATTTACAACAAAAAATTCATTTTGAGACAATTAGAAACATTTTGGCTGATTTCAAAACAAAAAAAATTTCAAGTTTTTCAATTTGATTAAATTTTTAAAAATGTTTCAGTTCAAGTTAAACCAGGTTTTTTCCTGATGTTTCCATTGAGTCCCCGAACTGAAAAGTCTATTATTTTCTCAGCTCCATATAACTGCTAATCCGAGATTCAATTTGCATTCATTATTGCACAAGACTTTGCCCATAGGAACATCAATCCATCTTAAACATAAATTATTAAAATAAAACAAACACAGTAGCATTCATACAGTCCTATATGCTAAAATCAATATAAAACCATGGAAACCTAGAATACAGGAGAAATATCAGGAGGGGCAATAACAATGAATTCTTTAGGTCAACAGGACCAGTACAGACTCACAACTAATAGTAACCATGAGATTGTGACAAATTCTATTTCCTTACTCATGCAAAACTCCTTTTAAAGACATTTCTTTAAAATACTGCATTCCACAACATGCAATTTTTATGGAGCTGATCACATTAGTAAACACTACTATACGAAATAAGACAGAAAATATCATATAAATAGATGGTGTGCCTGCACCTTAAATACTGTGTCCAGTTCTGGTGGCCACATCTCAAAAAGAATATAGTGGAACGTGAAAAGGTTCAGAAAAGGGAACATAGATGATCAAGGGTATGGAACAGTTTCTATACAAGGAGAGAGTAAAAAGATTAGGGTTGTTCAGTTTAGAGAGAGACAATTAAGGGGGGATATGATCAAGGTCTATAAAATCATGAATGGTGTGGAAAACAGGAACAGAGAAGTGTTATTTACACTTTCCCACAAAACCAGGGGATGAAATTAATAAGCTTAGTAGGTTTAATACAAACATGAGGAAGTACTTTTTCACAAAACACACTTAACCTGTGGAATTCACTGCCCTGGGATGTTGTGATAGCCAAAAGTATAAATGGGTTCAAAAAGAACTAGATAAATTAATGACTATTAGCCGAGATGGTCGGGGCGTAATCCCATGCTTGGGGTGACCCTAAACCTCTGATGGCCAGAAGCCAGGAAGAGAAGACAAGGATGGATCTCTCCAAAATTGTCCTGTTCTGTACATTCCCCCTGAAGCTCTGGTACTGGCCACTATTGGAGACAAGATATTGAGATAGACCGACGATTGGGCTGATCCAGTATGGTAGCTTTTATGTTCTTACAATCAGCAATAAACGTTTGCAAGTTCACTTCCTAATATTTTATTGTGCTTGCATACCATGGTAGTAAGTACCTTGGAAATGCCATAGACAGATTTTTTAAAGTCCATTATAAAAGAGTATGTTATTACTTGTATGGGGGAAATTATCCGTCTACAGTAGTGCTCCCTCAGGAAACAAAGGTCTGCCAATTTTCCTTGACAGTTAACATTTATATTGTGTCTCTGAAAAGTACATTTAGTCACGATTCTAACTATTGCTTTTCTCATGGCTTCATTAAAGTTACAGTTATTGATAAGCACAGTGAGTCTAGCTACAGTAAAATCTGAATACTGTACTACAATTTTCCTTGTCATGTAAGAACAAAACATTCTCAAATGAAGGAAGTTGTTTTAAGTTACATAACATTAATCTGTGTCAGTAAAAGGAAGATGCAGAGAAGCACCAATTAGCTAAAGGGACAAGGGCAGCTTATTCAGAGCTTGCAGCTGTGGTCCTGCAATCTCCTTTAAGTAAATAGAGGCTTCAGTCCTGTCTCTCTCAGAACAAGTTCAGGAAACCCAATGCTTTCTTTATGCTATTAGAGGTTCTCATCAGGAGCGGAAAGCTTTAGATATATCATCTCCCACTGGATCTATTCCTATATCTATCTTGCTTACCTTTCAGCTGGTTTTCTTTCCAAATTTTGTGCCCACTAAGATATGTTCAGGTATTTTGGTTTCACCAGCACTGCAAGTTTCAGAGGTGCAAAGGCAACTGAGCATTTTAATTTCAGACAGTTTCTTATGCAAGATCTCTTGAAGTGGGAATCAAATATTTTGCTGCGTGCACGCCTATTCTGGTTGAGTAAGAGAACAGATGATTACTTAGTTATAAATCTCAAATGACAAAATATATAGAAAAAGCTATTTAAATTATGATGTGTTATTATAGCCATAGGATGCATTTTGCTGAAATGCACAACTGTTAGATAGGACTAGATATTTGTGAAAATGTTTATTAAATTTAGGATTAAGCTAAAGCATCTAATGATTGAGAGGCTAAAATCATTGTGTGTCATTTAAAAGCTTGGATACTTTAATTAAAACAAAGTCCTTGCACATCCTATGATTGTCAATCAGTCAATTGCCACCTAGTACTGTAAGATTCTGCAAGTTGGGATATACTGCAAAGCAAGTGAAGGTGGAGAAAAGTTAAGACATGCAACAAGCTGAATATTAGGTAGACTTTACAATGAGCAAATGGACTCCCATGTTTAGTCACTGAGAAATTCTTCAAAGAAGGGATTGTGTTATATGATACGTCTCTCTTTTCTTTTATGTGTAATTAACTTTCTGTAAAATTTCTCTTCAAAGTCATTGATCACAAACAAGGTGATAAAATATGATAATTTGCATTAGCCAATAACAGGCTGAGATAGATGAGGGCACATGGCCTGCCAGTTCCTATTGGACAGAAACACTGATGAACGGTTAATAGCAATTAAGAGTGCTAGCTGCAAGCACTATGAGTTAACGTGATAACAAAAAAAGATGGCAACTACTCATTATGCTTTTCACAAGTCTTTTCTTAATTACTGAGATTCTTTGATGAACGTGAACAATGAAAACCACAAAAACACGATATGAGTGTGGAAAATGAGGAAGTTATGTGTATTATTTTTATAAATATCATATGCCCCTTTAGCCCACAGGAGTTAAATCAAAGGAGGTTGTTAAGGGAGAAACCCATAGGAAATTCAACAGTGGCAAAGATAAGACACCTTGAGGATACAATGGCTGGGCCATCGATATGGAACCAACTGCCTGTCTGGCTCCATCCAGGCTAGAATGGTTTACTCTTCCCAAGGCTATAGCCTGGCATCAAAGAGGACCCTAAAAGGGGTGGGAGGTTGGGTGAGCTAGGCGAGGCTGCCCGCCTGTTTCAGTGAAAAAGCTCAGAGTCTGGCAAACACACAAAGGGGGAGAAGTAGAAACTGCAGCGGGGTGTCTTCCTGCCAGAGATGGAGTTAGCTGGGCCAAGGAAAACGTACAAAGGTGTAAATAATGTTCACGTGTGTAGACCTTTGATTATTTTTACCCTTTACTCTATGTGTTTTGCATGTTTGAGGAGTGAATAAATAATACTTTGTTTTGAAAATGCTGTTTCTGTGTCACTGCAAAAGTTGTGGTCACAGGCTACCCAAGGGAAACTTTTACAAGTGGTAAGCCAAATTAGGCCTGTGTCATTAATATGGGCAGGAACCAGGGGGTTGCAGCCCAGGGATCCAGTCTAAGAGTGGCTGGATTGCAGGGCTTCACCCCGAGTGCAGTGTAGAAAGCCAGGCTAGTCACCTAAGGGGTGAACAGTTCACTCTGGAGCCGTGACAATGAGGTTTTATAAAAAAATGTGCCCAGACATCACTCTGGTTGCACACACACACTAAACCACACAGCAGAACTAATTTATAAATGAGAAATTATAGATTCTCCTTCCCCATTGAGCTTTCAGGAGTAACAAAACACCAGCACCCAAATTCCTCCACATACCCTTTTTGGTGTTTTCAAAAGCCTTGGAATGCAGATGGGCTTTTCGGTATGCCCAGAAAGCCAAGAGATCTGGGCTCTGCCAGATGAAGGTGAGAAGCTGTTTTCAAAGTTGAGAGAGATTCATTGAAAATGTTTTGCCCCTTCATGGTTAAATTATAGGGCTTCTCAATTTGGGCATCAGCTAATTTCATCTGCCACAGAACCCACTTCTTTGACCTAACCCTTCCCATAATAATAGCAACAAAAAAAGGAAATGCACACCAATTAATTTAAAAAAACAACAACTATGGAGCCAAGTCACAGCAGGTCAGTAGACAGAATGTGGGAGATGTTAATCTGTACGCTTCAGGGTTTCATGATACACAGACATTGCAGAAATGGGGACAATATAACAGCTTAATCCAAAATTACTGAAATTAATTACAATGGGTTTTGGATCAGGCCCTAAACTAGATGGATACTGATAAACTTAAACAGAACAGTTGTGGTCTTTAATAAACAAAGAGGGGCTCTCTCAGGCAGGCAGGACCCAAACTATTTAGGTTTCTCATTTAAAAGAGATCTAGTTAGAAAGCTCAGGTGCTTTACTACCAGCTCTTAAAAAAACTGCACTCAAATGTATTGGCAGTCAGCACTGATCTTGGAACCCCAGAGATGCTAAATTCAATGCTGTTTCAGAAAATAGTCTTTGGGATTTGCCCCATGTAGGTTGCATTACAATAGTCCAGTGCTGAGGTGAAAAAGCATGGATAACAGCGTACAAAAGATCAGGTCACAAAGTCCCAGTGAGGGATGAAAGAAGCACGCTTGGCTGCTGTTGTTACCTGGGCATCCCAAATATACGTATGGTCTCTTGAACCTAGTCGGAATTTGGAATGGGAGATGATTGAGTCTCTGGGTTTTACACAGAGGGTCAGAGATGAAATATTGCTGTCTCTGGCCTCTATAATGCAGTGAAATGGAGAAGGTTCTACAGCTGGGTCTGCATATTGGTTATGTGTTGTGGACGTGAGGTGGTTTTGTGAGTGTTTGTAGCTCATACTGAAAATACATATGATGTAAAGTGGATAAGTGTAACGTTTTCTGAATTACAATTTGAGGGTGGCAGGAATATGGGGAAGCATTAAGGCTGATTTTGAACGTATGTCACATTTCACTTCAGTGACAAAAATAAGATTTTATTTTGATTTGATCATTTTAATCCTCCAGAGTCAACACAGCTAACAGAGAGGGAGCTGGATTCTAGACTTTCTACTACTACATCAATACCACTGTTTACTATGTTTTAATCAGTTACACCTCTGCAAAACTATTGAGGATTCAAGCTTGACTCTCAATTTGCAGGGCTGAAATTAGGGGAAAGCATTTTCATTTTTAAACCGAGTGCACGTGCTCTGGGAGTCACTGAGAGGCACCAAGCAAAGAGCCTTTCAATCCCATTTGTACATTTGCACTTAGCACTTAGCAAAGGAGAATTTACTTAGGTTTAAAATTACATTAGCGTTTTGTCTGGTAATATTTAAACTGCATTCATATGCATTTTGAGAGTGGTGGTTGTACAAATTTCTTTATTTCTACCAAGCAAGGTAGCATCAAAGGATCCCCCATTCAAATTATAAGCATAATTTGGTTCCAGAGACTGTGAGATTCAGAAGGAAATAGGAGGTATTGTTATACTATCATTGTGTACTGTTCAATATGGCCAGAAACAAATTTAGATACCATTACACTGATATATCTAGAGTTACTCAGAAAATCTGAAGTGCAACTGAACTCTTTTTTTCTCGTTGTTCATAGATTTCAAGGCCAGAAGAGACCACTGCGGTCATCTAGCTTGACCTCCTGTGTAACATTGGCCATAGAACTTCCCCAGAATAACCCCTAGAGCAGATTTTTCAGAAAAAAACACATCCAATCTTGATTTTAAAATTGTCAGTGATGGAAAATCCACCTTGACCCTTGGTAAATTGTTCCAAAGGGTAATTACCCTCACTCAAAAAATTTACACTTTATTTCAGGTCTGAATTTGTGTAGTTTTGACTTCCAGACATTGGATTGTTCTACTATCTTTCTCTGCTAGATTGAAGAACCCCTTATCAAATATTTGCTGCCCATGCAAGTATTTATAAACTGTAATCAACTCACTCCTTAACCTTCTCTTTGTTAAACTAAATACATTGAGCTCTTTGAGTCTACTACTATAAGGCAAACCTTCTCATAGCTCTTCTCAAAACCTTCTCCAATTTACCATCTTTCTTGAATTGTCGATACCAGAACTGGATGTAGTATTCCAGCAATGTCAAATATAGAAATAAAATAACCTCTCTACTCCTGTTCAGGAATCCCCTGTTTATACATCCAAGGATCAGTTTGGCTCTTTTAGTTGTAACATTGCACTGGGAGCTCATATTCAGCTAATTATCCATTCTCTCCCCCCCTCCAAAAAAAAAATCCTTTTCAGAGCCACTGCTTCCAATCATAGAATCCCCCATCCTGTAAATATGGCCTACATTCTTTGTTCCTAGATATGAAACTTTACATTTAGCCGTATTAAATGCATGTTGTTTACCAAGCGATCCAGATCAACCTGAATCAGTTACCTATCCCCTTCATTATTTACCACTCCCCCATTTTTTGTGTCACCTGCAAACTTTTTCAGTGATGATTTTATGTTTTCTTTCTGGTAATTGATAAAAATGTTAAAAGGCATAGGGCCAAGAACTGATCCCTGCAGCACCCCACTAGAAATAGACCCGCTCAATCATTCCCCATTTATAATTACATTTTGATACCTGTTACCCAGCTTTTTAATCAATTTAATATTTTCTGTGTTAATTTTACAGCATTCTAGTTTTTTAATCAAAATGTCGTGTGGTACCAAATCAAACACCTTACAGAAGTCTAAGTATATTACATCAAAACTATGACCTTTATTAGCCAAACTTGTAATTTCATCAAAAAAAAGATAGTGTTACTTTGACAGGATCTGTTTTCCATACACTCATGTTGATTGTCATTAATATTATCCTTCTTTAATTCCTTATTAATTGACTCCTGTGTCAGTTGCTCCGCTATCTTACCTGGGATTGATGTCAGTCTGACACTGTTTATACTCTTTTTAAAAATTAGCACAACATTAGCTTTCTTCCAGTCTTCTGGACCTTCCCCAGTGTTCCAAGCCTTACTGAAAATCAACATTAACAGTTCAGTGAGCTCCCCAGCCACCTCTTTTAAAACTCTTGCATGCAAGTTATCCAACCTGCTGATTTTAAAATGTCTAACTTTAGCAGTCACTGTTTAGCATCCTCGTGCGATACTAGTGGTATGGAAAGAGTGTTGTTATATGTTATATGTTTTTTCCCAACCACAGAACAGAAATATTTATTGCTTCTGCATTATTATTGATAATTCTATGATTTCCAGCTACTAACAGACTAATGTACTTTAAAAACTCCTTCTTATTGTCTTTAACTCTGATGGTCAGAGATTTCTCCTTGTGTTCCTTTGCTTCCCTTATCAATTTTCTACAGTTCCTAGCTTCTGATTTATATTCACTACTATCAAGTTCCCCTTTCTTCCATTTGTTATTTTATTATATCTGCCTTCATTTCCCTTCTATACAAGATCAGGTTTTCTTAACCAGTACAGACTTCTTCCTTGATTGTGATATTTTGGGCATATAGCAAAGGGTTCTTAAACAAGTTCTAATTATCATTCACAGTTTTCTGATTAAATTCATCTTCCCAGCTGATTTGGATCATAATTGTTTTCAGCTTTGTGAAATGGACCTTTTTAATATACCAACTGTGTGTATATATATATATACACATACACAACTGTGTGCGTGTGTGTATATATATATATATACACACACACACACACAGTTGGTATATATATATTACTTAATTCTGTTTCTACATTATAAATGTGATCAAGTCATGATCACTTGTACCTAAGCTACCATTATGCTTCTTTATTATGACTCCCATTGTTCATGTGTTTTGCAATGTTACTTTGAATGAAATAAATGGAAGACTTGATTCAGTGATTCAGAACACATTGTTAACTGACATAAAGTAAGATCTCTTTCCTGATTTTAGTTCAGACCATGTATATACACTTTAGATTATTATGGCATAGAAAAACCATTCTGTACCACTGCTTTATAAATGTAAAGGGGCTTTAACAGGAATCAGAAAAAAAATGATATGGTTTCACAATCAAAGTTTCCGACAGACTAATTTATTGAGTGTCATTACCACTGAACTTTTTCCCTGAGTGTCATTTATATATGCTTCTTGGATTTTATTCAGATGTAGAATTTGCATTTAGATTGCTCTCCTGGAAAAAAAAAACTCACAAATCCTGTGATATCTTTTAACCTTAATGCAGCAACAATTACAATGATTGCCTGTGGCTGAAAACCAGTTAGCATATCAAGCCACATTTCAGTATCCCCCCTTCAACCAATCCAAGATTGTTACCATCAGATATTATTTTATCCATTCCCTATTCAAGCTGCAAACAGGACGACACGGGTCAAGATAATATATTGCTTTATGAAAGGTTTAGTGACATTTCCCTGTACACCAAATATATTGTACACATCTGCCTTTTCTGCATTATTACACCTCTACCCCGATATAACGTGACCCGATATAACACAAATTCGGATATAACGCGGTAAAGCAGCGCTCCGGGGGGGCGTGGCTGCGCACTCCAGTGGATCAAAGCAAGTTTGATATAACGCGGTTTCACCTATAACGCGGTAAGATTTTTTGGCTCCCGAGGACAGCGTTATATCGAGGTAGAGGTGTATTGATAATTCTACCATTTCCATCTAGTAATGGACCAATAGCATTGTTAGGATTCTGTTTCTTCTTTTTGTAAGTAACGAAAATTGATAGAGTTGATACTTAGTGTAACTGTACATGTAGGAATAAGAACATAATAATGACCATACTGGGTCAAACCAAAGGTCCATCTAGCCCAGTATCTTGTCTTCCAACAGTGGCCAATGGCAGGTGCTTCAGAGGGAATGAATAGAACAGCTAATCATCAAGTGATCCTTTCCCTGTTGGAATAAAAAAAAAAATAATATTCACATATTAATGAGAAGACAATACTCATAATATAGGATCCTTAATTTACTGCCAAGTCCTATACCCACTGAAATTAGTGGGAGTTTAGCCATGCATGTATCAGGAGCCGACCCCAAATCTAGAAATGTATCATTTATTTTCTCCCTATTATACTGGAATAAAATTGCAGAATAACCACATTTCGGTTAAAGTGTTCAAAGATATAGACTTAAAGTAGTGTTAACAACAGAACCAGGGTATATTACAAACAGGATGCATTATTTCTTTCAGATAGGTGTAAATTCCCTTCAAAAACAATTTAGCCACTGTAAATGATGGAGAAAATGGGTTGACAGATTGCTTTTCTGGTTATTAATTCAATATACATTTTCAGTCAATTAAATCTTGCCATCACTTTTGGAAAACATAAAACAAGCTCCAGCCGCGCCGCTGACGAGTGCTGGGGGGTGGTTCCACCCTACCACCAAAGTCAGCCCCACCCCCGTGGAGGCCTGGGACCCGCTCCTTGCCCGCACCCCCGCCCCGCGGAGGCCTGGGGCTAGCCCCCCCGCTCCTCTCCACAGAGGCCTGGGGCCCTACCTCCCCATGGGGGGGGGGGTGGCATAGGGCCCCAAAATAGCTAGAATACCCACCACATATACATTGGCCATCAGAGGTGCATGGGCACAGGGAATGGGGTAAGTGCACGTTTTTAAAGGGTTTAGCAAGTAACCATTGCAGTGTGTGCTACCATAGGAGCTGATCCAGACAAAAGAAATCTTTCAATTGAATTCAATGGGCTATGAATCAGGACCATAGTGCTCCAAGAGTCAACATGTCAGTTATGTGCATGATGCATCTGAGAGCTACTACCTGGGTTTAGGCACCCCTCTTCATAGATGCCCTATGATTTAAAATATTTACTATATGAAAATATTTAATAACTATTTTCACTTTGAAAACATACCCAATTCGGGTACCCAATACATGCTATGCAAACCAATGTCATGAAAATAACACAGCGCACATCGGTGCATGTAAGAGTTAATGTCACAAAAGACTCAGTCTACAAATAAAATAACATTCATAAATGCTAAATATGGCTCTTTTGTATTATATGACCTGTATTTTTCTTTATGGTAATGGATAATGGCTGAAATCCTGGCCCCACTGAAATCAATGTCAAAACATTCAGATTGACTTCAGTGGTACCAAGATTTCAATCAATATTTTTAAATTTGATCTTAATGCTATTATACAATTTAGAAAGAAAGAAAAAAACCATCTAAAGGTTTTATGGCCTGATTTTGTATAGATTTATGCACATGAGTAACTTTGCTTATGTGAGTAGTCCCTATTGGAATTATTCACATACCTTAGTAACTAATAAGTTACCTCGGTGTTTGAAGGATCAGGGCCTATGTAACAATAACACATCAATTAATTCTTAATAACTATATGTTTGATAATTCTTAATAATCATGTCTTCATTAACATATAATTGTGATCTTGGAAATGGTAAAATGTTAAAAGAATTGGGATAGTTAATGTGTGTTGTTCTAAATATCCAGTGACTGTTACAAGTATCTGTAGGAACATGGGAATTTCCATATTGAATCAGATCTTAAGTCTGTCTAGTCCCGTATCCTGTCTCTGACTGTGGCCAGTACTAGATGCTTAAGGGGAAGGCTTAAGACCCACACAGTGGGCAGGCATGAGATAATCTGCCCCCCACATTAGGGTCTCATCCTGATGCATAATAGTTAGAAATTAAGTTAAAACCTAAAATATGATATTTAATGTTCTTTTCAAAAATTATCATAATAAATTATGATAACTCTGGACAAGCCTGGAAGGAACCCACCTGAGGTTCCTGTTTAACCTGCCTTCACACCAAGGCCTTGAGAACATAATTTCCAACACAGATACATAACTCTTTAAATCAATGGTTCTCAAACTATTTTACTGGTGACCCCTTTCACATAACAAGCCTCTGAGTACAACACCCCTTAAATATATAAACAAGTGTTTTTAATTTGTAACACCATTATAAATGCTGGAGGCAAAGCAGGGTTTGGGGTGGAGGCTGACAGCTCACAACCCCCCATGTAATAACCTCACAACCTCCTAAGGGTCCCGACCTTCAGTTTGCAAACCCCCGCTTTAAATATTATCAATACATATGTTTCAAAAGGATTATGATAACCATTAGTCTACTGACTCTCAGGAGAGATTTCACATGCCACCCTTTGGTGCAGTAGTATACATACACCAGACCCAGGGGTTCCCTGTAAAACTCTATGCATCCCATGCCCTCTGCCAGAATGCATCAAAAGGTCCTTGGGTCACCAAGTTCTGCTCTCTGATACACCTGTTGAAATCAAATGAATTAGTACGGATTTATACTGTTCTCATATCCTGTCAGATCTGAGAACAGTATAAATCCGTCTGTCCAGAGCAGAGTTTGGCTACCATCTTTAAATAAGTAAGGTTTCATTGCTCCAGGATGGTCTCTTCTGCCCCCACTCTCACTGTTTTAAATCCCAGCACACAAAATTGATTACAAAAAAAAAAATCCAGTCACATTTGCTGAATCTTTGAAGACTCCTGCAGAATTCTAAGGCTTGCCCAGAAAGTTGAAAAGTAACTTTCAGAAGCACAAATGAGAGACCTAAAACCTTCGAAGACTGGAAATATGTTATTCTAAAATACAGTGGTACTTATTTGGGTCATGGTGCAAATGGGACAGTAGTTTTCAATAAACCAGCAAAATAATAAAGAAATTAGAAATGCTTGGTAAATACACACTGCCTTGATAGTGCATTTGGTATTTGCTAGTGAAGGGCCAAATTTAATGCTGATTGAAGTCAATGGAAAGCTTTTCATTGGCTTCAATGGCTTTTCAATCAGACCCAAAGTGAATTGATTTCATTATATATATTAAATAAATTCCAGTATAAACATATAGTATAATCCCCATCTACTATTGAAAAAACAGCAAGCACTGTAAAAACCCTTTTGTTCCATCTGATCTACCACCTGAGATCTCTAGTGTATTCAGATGCCAGCCTTGCAGCTGCTGCAACATCTTGACATATGACTGCAATCCTGGTTTTGCTGTTTCTGTAGCTATCTGATTTTTTTCTCTGTACGGCCTCAATCCTGCAATGAGCTCTGCTCAGGTAGACTCTTGCACTGATGCAAAACTAAAAGCAGGATTGGGGCCAATGTTATTACACAGTGGAGAGGATGGATTATTCTGCTGATAGTAACTGCAATCATGACAGATGCTGAGCACCACCTGGGAGGCGTAAAGTGTCCTCAGCTATAAAAGGGGAGCTGAGTGCTCAGCAGCCTACAAGACTGTGCCCATTAAAAGGAGTCAGAGTTAAATTATCTTTATTTTTAAGAGGGACATTTTCAAATGTACAAAAGGCAGTTGGGCACCTCTTTTCATTTGTGCCTTTGATAATCTCCCCCTAGGTCACTGTTTTACCTTTTTCCCCTCTCTCTCTAATAATCCTGGGTATGCACAGAATTTAAACCCAGCTATTATTTAGTTGCTTGTTTGCTAAGCTTCTGCTACTGTTTACTTTCTGGATTATATATACAAATATGGTAACATTATCACAGCCACACATTGCTCTAGAAGCCTACATGCTCTGCTCTCATTGTTTTTTCTTTTATATACCTACCCCTTCACTGCTGTTTAGTCCCAGCCTTTCACCATGTCTTCAGCCCCCACCTCCAAATTACTTTTACACCTTCCAGCTGGACAAACACTACAAGTGGCTTAAAACCAATTAGCACACTCCTTGCAAACTGCTGGCTGAATTCTTTCTCTGTCTTGAATATTGCTGAAGCCAAGAATTGAGCAAGGATCCTCTTGCTTAATAAGCAGCCAATACACTAGGTGAGCCAACAGTATGCACCTGCCTGGCCAATTCAGTTGGAGCCATGCAATTTTTCACACTTTTCATATCATAAAGTTCCCAGTTGATATTTTGTTCGTGGACCTGGGGACATTAGCTTGAGCCAGTTCCTACAAACACATGCATCCACACACTGAGATGTCACTTCAATTCTAGAGCCAAAGAACAGGCCCCCATACTGCAAAGGGTAAACTATGGGTACATTAAACACACTCCGCTCATGTTAACTAATACTTTAATTTCACCATGGTGCTTCTTTAGCATAAGCCAGTTGCAATTTACAAACAAAAAATTCAATGTAAAGTAACTGTGTGTGACCTCTTACACTAACATTACATGTGTGGATGTAGCTTAACAATACTGGCACCACAATGTGTACAGAGACACAGTCTACATTGTTTGCCTTGGATGGCCTAGGGCATTACGTTGGGATGGAGGAATTGCTACTTTTAAGAGGAAAAACTTGGAATGCTCATTTTTGAAGAAAAACAATACAGAAAGGACAAATGTGTTAACAGAAGGTCATTTTAGTTTCTAAGGAATATTTGTTTGAGGGTCAGTCAATGTTAGTAGTGACTGTAATATCTGTAAGTTGGGGGGAAATCAAATGTCAAAATACAAACAATTATCATTTGAGAGAGATAATAATAACCATTTACTACTTGCTAGGTTCAATGACCAACTTCACATATTGAAACTAAAAAGTATTTAGCACTGTGCAAAGCCACTAAACGTAGCTATGGAGCAGAATGTTTAGTATGGTGTCCCTTTGAATTATCTGACGTAATTCCATCCCAGACTGGAGACAAAAAGTTTCTGAGACTGTTAAAATTTGATTTCTTTCTTTCTCCATTCCAAGATGCAATCCCTCTTCCACCCACCTCAAACTGTCCAGGGGTGGTTTTCGGAATCAATTTCTATGTTACTCAGCATATTTTCTAGTAACACACTACCTAAAATTGAACACAGCATTCCAGGAGTAATAACATCTATGCACTATAGTACGGATTTGTTACCGAACGGGCCTGCTTTCTGACCTGATGTCTGTGTGCTGTATATACAGCCCAAAATACCTTAGCTCTTCTTTGCTGCCATGTCTAATTTCCTGTCCACTCTTACTTATAGACCCTATTCAATATTTCCTGGTCTCTCTTGTCCTTTTAGTATAATGACTTGTTCACTACGTAATATTACTCACTTTATTTTTATTTATTTTAACACTTCTGCTCCTTTCCCTACTCCTTTCTTTATGTGTATTCATGTTGTGTGTGTTTGCGCCTGCAAAACAACTGAAGGGCAAACACCTCAACCCGTGCAGAGCCTAACTTCACTGGGGTCTATGTAGGTGCTGTAATGCACCCAAACACAGTGAATTGCAAGGTCAGGGGCTATATTTGTGTAATTGAGAGACTGTAAGATCTGTGGGCAGGGATTAAGTTCTGACACATTTGTTAATAATAATTAAAATAGATAATGAACCACCTATTATTTTATGTCAACAGAACCACAAAGTTACGTTTGATGCCAGTAATTGCCAGACTTTGTATTTGATTCAGGGCCGGCTCCAGGGTTTTGGCTGCCCCAAGCAGCCAAACAAAAACAAACAAACAAACAAAAAAGCCACGATTGCAATCTGCAGCGGCAATTCGGCGGGAGGTACTTCGCTCCGAGAGGGAGTTAGGGACCGTCTGCCGAATTGCCGCCGAACAGCTGGACATGCCGCCCTTCTCTGAAGTGGCCGCCCCAAGCACCTGCTTGGTAAGCTGGTGCCTGGAGCAGGCCCTGATTTGATTGAAGACCCTTTCCTCATTATGTTTGAATCTTGTTCCAAAGGGTGATCTAATATTGCAAAAGGTACAGAATGAGAGTGTCCAAACACTTTGTTTAATCTCTTTGCCAGCATTCAAAATGCTTATATGATGGAAATGGCAATGCTATCAGAAAATGTGACAAGGTTAACATCCACAGTAGAAATACATTATTTCCACCCTTTGAGTATTCTGCTAACTTCTTTCAGACATTTTCATTTCTTTAATTTCTTCTGCTCACCATCTGTTCTATAATAATTACTATATCAGCACAATGTTTGTTTTTATATCCAGTGTACAATAGGTTTTAACATAGATATGCTTGTTGCATTAACCCTTGCTAATACTTGTATTGTGAGATTGTACAACAATATATTTCAGTGAAGAGAAAAGTTATGTTCTGTAACTGCATATATTTCTGATTTAATTTTTTTTAAAAATATTCTGTATATTTTTAACACTATGGATTTTAATGTTATTATATTTACTATATATTTCAAGATAAAAAAGTATGCCATGCTGGAGTAAAAGTACAGCTACACTAAACTGGTTAAAAGTACATCTCAGTAATTTAAGAGTAAAAACACTACAAGAATGTTGTCAAGTATCAGAGGGGTAGCTGTGTTAGTCTGAATCTGTAAAAAGCAACAGAGGGTCCAGTGGCACCTTAGAGACTAGCAGAAGTATTGGGAGCATAAGCTTTCATGGGTAAGAACCTCACTTCTTCAGATGCAAGTAATGGAAATCTCCAGAGGCAGGTATAAATCAGTGTGGAGATAACGAGGTTAGTTCAATCAGGGAGGGTGAGGTGCTCTGCTAGTAGTTGAGGTGTGAACACCAAGGGAGGAGAAACTGCTTCTGTAGTTGGATAGCCATTCACAGTCTTTGTTTAATCCTGATCTGATGGTGTCAAATTTGCAAATGAACTGGAGCTCAGCAGTTTCTCTTTGGAGTCTGGTCCTGAAGTTTTTTTGCTGTAAGATGGCTACCTTTACATCTGCTATTGTGTGGCAGGGAGGTTGAAGTGTTCTCCTCCAGGTTTTTGTATATTGCCATTCCTGATATCTGACTTGTGTCCATTTATCCTCTTACGTAGTGACTGTCCAGTTTGGCCAATGTACATAGCAGAGGGGCATTGCTGGCATATGATGGCATATATAACATTGGTGGACGTGCAGGTGAATGAGCCGGTGATGTTGTAGCTGATCTGGTTAGGTCCTGTGATGATGTCGCTGGTGTAGATATGCGGGCAGAGTTGGCATCAAGGTTTGTTGCAAGGGTTGGTTCCCGAGTTAGAGTTGTTATGGTGCGGTGCGTGGTTGCTGGTGAGAATATGCTTAAGGCTGGCAGGTTGTCTGTGGGCGAGGACTGGCCTGCCTCCCAAGGTCTGTGAAAGTGAGGGATCATTGTCCAGGATGGGTTGTAGATCACTGATGATGCGTTGGAGAGGTTTAAGCTGAGGACTGTAGGTGATGGCCAGTGGAGTTCTGTTGGTTTCTCTTCTGGGCCTGTCTTGTAGCAGGAGGCTTCTGGGTACACGTCTGGCTCTGTTGATTTGTTTCTTTATTTCCTTGTGTGGGTATTGTAGTTTTGAGAATGCTTGGTGAAGATCTTGTAGGTGTTGGTCTCTGTCTGAGGGGTTGGAGCAGATGCGATTGTACCTCAGTGCTTGGCTGTAGACGATGGATTGTGTGGTGTGACCGGGGTGGAAGCTGGAGGCATGAAGGTAGGCATAGCGGTCGGTGGGTTTTCGGTATAGGGTGGTGTTAATGTGGCCATCGCTTATTTGTACGGTGGTGTCTAGGAAGTGGACCTCCCGTGTAGATTGGTCCAGGCTGAGGTTGATGGTGGGGTGGAAGCTGTTGAAATCATGGTGGAATTCTTCCAGGGTCTCCTTCCCATGGGTCCAGATGATGAAGATGTCATCAATATAGTGTAGGTAGAGAAGGGGCATGAGTGGACGAGAGCTGAGGAAGCATTGTTCCAGGTGAGCCATAAAAATGTTGGCATATTGTGGGGCCATGCGGGTGTCCATAGCAGTGCCACTGGTCTGGAGGTATATATTGTCACCAAATTTGAAATAATTGTGCGTGAGGATAAAGTCACAGAGCTCAGCAATAAGTTGTGCTGTGTCATCATCAGGGATACTGTTTCTGACAACTTGTATTCCATCTGTATGTGGGATGTTTCTGTAGAGAGCCTCTACATCCACGGTGGCTAGGATGGTGTTTTCTGGGAGGTCACCAATGCATTTTAGTTTTCTCGGGAAATCTGTGGTGTCACGGAGATAGCTGGGAGTGCTGGTGGCGTAGGGTCTGAGTAGGGAGTCCACATATCCAGACAGTCCTTCAGTGAGAGTGCCAATGCCCGAGATGATGGGGCGTCCAGGATTTCCAGGTTTGTGGATCTTAGGTAGTAGATAGAATAACCCCGGTCGGGGCTCTAAGGGTATGTTGATTTGTTCCTGTGTTAGTGTAGGGAGTGTCCTGAGTAGATGGTGCAGTTTCTTAGTGTATTCCTCAGTGGGATCTGAGGAAAGTGGCCTGTATAAAACCAGAAAATTCAGAGCTAAGATTTAACTTCCAGACATATTAATGTATGGAAATCCACATCTGGGGCTCTCAGATAAACTTAACCTTGCCTTTAGTTGACACCACGAGAGGATAAGAAAGAAAACCTTTCTTTTAAATTAGTTTCCTCTAGTTTAGACCACAAACAGTAAAATGCCTTAATCACAATCGTAAGGTTATTGCATGGCTGAGATATATATAGAAATATTGTCCCGTTGTAGATAGATGACTACAGTATAGTATGTGAGAAAGGAAATAATTTAATGTAACCAAAGTATCATTATGCAAAATTGAAATATTGCTGCCCTACGTTAAAAATGTATAACTACTGTTTCCTCTGACCTTTATTCTGTGCTGAGATGTCCAGGTATGCACCACCACTGCAGTCAGTGGGATGGAGGTACAAGTATAAAGTTAAGCATGTGCTGAAGTCCTTTGTTGAATAGGGATAGATTTAAGTATGGGTATAAGTGTTTTGCTGAGTCAAGGTCCTAGCGAGCACAAGATTTGCTTTACTAGTATATGAGGATGATACTTTTCATGAAACAAAAATAAAAAATACCTTTACTCTAAAAATCATGAGTGAAGGCTCAGAACAGTCAAACACTTGAAAAGTCAAGCTTACATACCTGTTGGATGAAGGAAGAATACAGAATGGAGCAATGTTTTGAGCCTCAGGCCCTTTGTCAAAGGTATTTAATTTTTAATTCTTCTGACAGTGAAATGGATCCATCTTTCCAAAACATCTTTTTTAACTTTTTATTTAATTGATTAGAACTACTAGACTATTACTAGATAATTTAGAGACAGTGTTTTGGAGTTTACTTTTTTAACAGTAATTAAAACATTTATTTTTAATAGAAACATTGTCAGTAAACAGCAGCATTGATTTTCATCATATTTATGTTGGTTTGATGCTAAAATAATTGCCAATCTTAGCATATTTTAAAATCTGCAGTTCTTCAAGGTATGACATCCACATTTCTCTAGTGGAATCATACTAAAACCACAAATTGGTTCTAACAAAAAAAATTCTTATCTAGACTTGGAAAAACACAGTGTTGATCATATTCATCCTGGCTTGCTACAAAGATTTCATAAATAATGGAACGAGGAATATCAATTCAAATTTGGATCAGATACAACTTGAAAACATTTTTTTATAATGGTTTGAGAAACAGTTTACATTCTAGTGCAGATTGGATGCTTTTGTAGGTTCTTCAGATATTTGTTTCTTTAAATATGTGCATATATTTAAAGGTTGATGTGATAACATAAGGGAATGTTGATAAAATTTCCTGTTGAATTACTATCTGTCGACCTACTATGTTATAGACCAAGTATTAGACCTTTTAGTATCACATAGGTTATTTCACCCATTATAGTTATTATTCTCCTTTTTAAAGAGTATGAATGTCTGAACTGACGAGTGTTTAATATGAAACCGGGACAAACCCTCATGCTGTTTTATAAATGTATTAGTTTTCTATTTTTAGTCCTCATTCCCATCATCTCAATCTCCCATCCATAAAATAGTATATTATTTATGAGTGAGTTCCTGCAAGCCATCTGCAAGTGGAACTTCCATTACTTCAAATGATTTAATTTGACTGTCATTTTTGCTTCTACATGCTGAGGTATTATCTATTCTGCAGCAAAGTTTGCTCGCTTACCTCACATAAGTAAGTCCCATTCACTTCAGTAGGATTCATTTGTGGGAGAAAGGAGAATTTTAATCTGAAGCGTCACGGCTTTTGGGAAACATCCAGACTTCATCATGTTCAGGTAAGACCAGATCAAGAAAATATAAATAGAAGAAACTGTTGATAATTAGTCAAATATTAATCAAAGTATTGAAACACATAATTAGAGAAGTGATTAACAGTCCAGGGTTTTTAAGATGGGGTTATATCTATGAAAACAAAATCCTGATGTGCTTTCAAAGGTTCTTCCATGCTGGGGAAAAGTTTACAAAATATCTGACATAAAAGTAAATTAATCCCTCTTTCATGTGTTTTTCAAAAAATTCTTACTGTGTTTTTTCATTACCAAAGCTATTTATGTTAAAGAATTTGCTCACAGACCCATCTCCTGCTATTTGATGCTGTAGTGGAATAATGTTGAAATTATGACAATGCATTTTCAATCGTCTGATTTGTCTCATATACACAAGACTGTGATTTTATCGATAGATGAAGCTCACAAACAGAAGATTGTACAGGTCTAAACAGAAGCTCATAGGATGACACTGTTATTAAAAGACAAATACTTTTAAATAACAGCAAAGAAAATATTAAATAAATGTTCTGTTTTATGTTCAGGGGACTGTGCATTCATGCTTAAGGGTCAAGTCCTGTTTTCCTTACTCACACAATAAGTTTCACTTAGGTCAATGAAAACTCTGGTGGTTATGTACAACTTGCATGATCTCTATGGTTTTGCTTCAACAAGGAATCTTGTGGTCAAGTGATTTGCATAAAATAATCAATATTTCTTTCCAGTGAGAAAACCTGTCAGGCATAGTAGTCAAACAGTAGATGATTAATTAAAAATATATACGGATGTTCAGGTTTTGCTGTCTCTATGTTCATTCTCCATGATCTATCTAATGCTTTTGACAAAGTCAATAAACAGTCCTATAGCTGTTCCTATTTCTGCTTTCATGATTCCCTTCTCTTGCTTCTCTTTCAAATTCTCCAGCCATTGCTTCTGTATCTCCTTTAGGGTATGTCTTCACTGCAGTTAACTTGGGTGACTGGCGGGTGACTGAAATGACCATGCTGTAGGAGAAAAACCTTAATATTAAAGCAAAAATGATATTAATACATTTATTATAACTGATTTTAATATTTGGTTGTAACAAATCTGTTTGTGCCTTTACTGAATATTAAGATAAAGCTACAAGAATGTTATAGCCAGGATGCTTGGAAATATAATAATACATATGTTTAGCTAGTTATGTTACAAAACTTTTAAGCTAATCAAAGAAATTTCAGAAGGTTCCTGCTTCTGTCTTCCAAAGACAAGCAAATGTCAGGATGATAACCTCCTTGGACATAAAATCCATGTATAGCATTCATGTTTAAGGAAGAGACCTAACAATAAAATGGAATGTAGGGTGTGTTATCAGAGCAATAAATCTAGATTTTAGAGTGGGCTGTACCAATGTCTTTTTTTAAAAAGCTTCTGCTTGTGTTCTTAAAGCTTTAGAGAAAAACATGTGTAGTTAAAAAGGTTTTAAACTTTTCTTTATTTCTTAAATGTTAACATGGCAAATCCCTTTGTGAAATGCATACTTGCAAATATGTTATTTAAATACAAACCTCCTCACATGCCTCCCAATATCATTGATATTATAAAATGTTTTATATAACAACATAGAATCTAATCAACTTGTTAAACTAGTTAGTAATAGAAGAAGCCATTTAAGTAAAGAATATTTATGTCAATGGAAAATTAATTAATTACTGGCAGTGCTCAAGCAACATCCCCCCCTCAGGAAGACAAAAAGCATGTCTCAAAAATTGTTATAAAGAACCAGTAACTGCTTTAATACCTATTTAAGCTCAAGGGTTATTTCTAAGGGTTATTTAATTTAAAAGACTATTTTAAGAACTAAAAACTTTAACTATAAAATGTTCGGACTTTTTGAAAATAGTATTTAATTTCCTATTAAACTCTAATATAATTGAAGGAATGTCTCGGAAAATGGACTGAACAAAAAGAAAGAGTTAAAATAAACTTTAAACTTTATCTGATGCTTTCCCCCCCCCCCCCACAAAGGCAATTAGAAATGTTGCATATTCACTAGGCAGACCTTATATTCAGGAGCTGAAGATGTCACCTAAGCTGATCCTGGAGGCATGGAGTCAATGAAACAGTGACAGCAACCAGTTCTGCATCTAGACAAGTCTGAAGGAGGTTTGTTTTCCTATAACTTGATAGAAATAGGAAGGAGAGTGGCATAAAAACCTAAGTGAGGACTCCTCACATACACCCTCTGCTACCCTGCTCAAACTGAAAGCACTGTGGAACTCATCCTGTCCATTTCTACAAGCAAGTTGCCACAGATGGATTTTTAAAAAGAGAGAGAGAGAGAGAGAGAGAGAGAAGGATCGAGGGAAACCAACCTATAGAAAATCCTACCCAAGACTTTATTGTGAATTGGTGACAGAAAGTTAACTAAGACACTGCCAAGGGACTGGATTTTAACTCTTCTAATGATTTTACTGGGAGATGAAATTGCTGTTGTATCCTTAAATACTAATTGTTTCTCCTGTTAATCACCAAGTGAGTGTGTGACAGATTTCTGTTACCAATCTGCCCGAGGCATCAGGTGATCAGGCTGAGGCTGCAGGATCTTTAGGGGAGGAGATGGAGGAGCACACCAAGTGCCTAAGTTTTAAAGCTTTATTAATAAAATAATAAAACAACAAAATAATAATAAAATAACAGCGGAGAGTGCTGGGGGTTCCCCACGTCACTCAGAGGAAGGAAGAAAGCCTTAGTGCCCCAAGCCCTAACCCACTTTCATACTCACACCTGCACTACCCGAGGCTGGCCAAGCCTGGGTGTAACATAAGAAGAAGAGGGGGGAAGGGTGGATGGAAGTTCTTGTCCCGTGCACCGGTCGTCCAGGGTCCGCTGTGATATCTGACTTGCTTTGGCTCGTGGGAGGGTTTTTAAGTCCTGGGTTCTTTTGGGGGTGTTTTCGTTTAGGGCCCTCTGTTCCTGGTGCTCTTTGAACCAGTCCAAACCAGCTCACTGTGGCCTCCTCGGTGTTCCCAAAACACACAGGCTCCAGAGACTTTGTTTCCCCCCATTGGCCTTCGCTGTCTCATTCGCTCTCACTGTTCAAACTGCTATCTCTGCAGACCTGCTCAACTTAGTTCTCCTCTTCTCACGGCTGGGCAGCTGCAAATTTCTCGTCGAGTCCATGACCTTGGATCGGGGCCAGCGTCTTATCTTCACACAGAGCTAGCTAAAGTGTTGAGTTAACCCATTCTCTGCTCTCTTTCTCCTTCCCCCTCTTGGCCTCTCACCACCTGCAAAGGAATCTTCCATTTCACACTCACACCTTTGACCCTCCCCCCAAAATGCCTTGTAATGCTTACAACCGTGTTAGCAACATACAATGCTGATCTGCTTCCCGAGGGGACCCCCTGAGGGAAGCGGGGGCCACTGGGGTGTGACAAGTGGACTATGTATTCTGGAAAGGAGCTAAACATTAGTAAACAGAGAAATAGTGGCTTTCTCTTCTTAATTGCATTTAAGATTCTCTATATTCATAATTGGCTTGTCTCAAGACAGCGCCTTAAATGGCTTCTTCTAAATCACTGGTTTAAATATTTTCTTCAATTTCATAGGATTTAGTTAAAATTACTTACTTTGCCCAATTATAAACTGTTTAGATTTAAACAGGATCCCCCTGTCCCTATACAAATTCTTTTGCACAATCATAAGTCATTTTTAAGTATCAAATAAGATTCTAAGATTGGATTCACAATAATTTTGGGGAGCAATACACTTTGGTCTTAATTTATCAAATGAAGAACACCCCACAGGCAGTTCACTCTCAGAGGTGTAATCTTTACTAAAGAGCTTCACTGAGTGACATATAGAAGAGAGTGTAACAAAAGTAACCCGTTTATTAATTATTTAATATTATACACATATATAATTATATTAAATCATAATTATTTATTAACCACTTGTATTCTTTCAGGGATAATATTGTGATTATTTTGCTTGGTCTTGTCCCATAAGGTCCATAAAAGAACTCCATGACATAATTAGCGGGAGTTACAGTTCCTTAGATAGACTCAGTAGTAGCTGGTATCAATAATTCCATTTTTGATTTGGGTTTTCTCCGATTTGGTAGGAAGAAAAACAATTAGTAAAAGCTGGCCTACCATTTCTTCTTTCTCTAGACTACATGTATTTAGCAATTTTAAAAATAAAATGACTTCTATCCAAAATTAGAATTCCTCTCTATATCGTTCCCCTTGTTTCTCTTTACCTCTTCCCTCTTCTTTTCCTTCTCTTTTAGTTAGGTAGATTTTGTTATTTTTTTTAAATGTTGAGCGGCAATAATATAGCATTGCCCCAGATATGGCAGAAAGAAAGAAAGGACACCAGGAAGAGGCTGAAACTTTATTAAGCAATACATTTGGGGGGAGGGATAACTCAGTGGTTTGAGCGCTGGCCTACTAAACCCAGGGTTATGAGCTCAATCCTTGAGGGGGCCATTTAAGGATCTGGGGCAAAAATCTGTTTGGGGATTGGTCCTGCTCTGAGCAGGGGGTTGGACTAGATGACCTCCAGAGGTCCCTTTCAACCCTGATATTCTATTATTTGAGAACTATCCAGCAATAACATGTCCCATACAGGTGATCCCTCCTTTATAATCCATACCACCTGGCAGAGTAGCTGCCATCAGCCCTCCAGCCTGTTAACCTGGTCCCAGCATTATTACTGAGACCCCATTGCCCCCCTTCCAATCCGTGAGTTAAGGGACTGGCAAAGAGAGGTTGTCTCCATGATATACATTAGGAGCAACAACCCCATTCCTTACCTTCTTTGGAAGATATCTCCCCTAATCCTGGGAGCTAGACCCATATTGAAACCCTGGGCACCTGCCAAGTTGCAACAAAATTAACTTTAGAACTACCCTTCCCACTGGATTCCTGGGCTTCTGAAGGGAAGGCAAAAAACCCCACACAGCCCTGACCAATCTGGCAGTAGCAATACCACCTGCTCTCTTTTAGGGTCAACAGTGGGAACAGCTGTTGCAGGGAGGTGTAATTTACACCTTTTTATACTCGCCTGGGTGAATTCATCCTTCTCACTGCAACTAATTCCAACATTTTGTCTTCTATCAATAACATCTTTTAAAAGGAATGGAAGATAGAACCTCAGTCAGTCCCTGATGCTCGTGTTTAAAGGAGTATGAGTGAAATTCTTCTTCCAAATGGGAATGATGGATACATGTTCTGACTGGTGCAAAGAGACAATCTTTAGTCACTATCTATGTGTGTTTGTGTCTAGAACAACACTTTCTCCAAGACATCTGGGAACAGAATGGGTTACATTTACCATATTGACCATTTGTTGCCTTTCCCCTTTTTAAAAATCTTTGGTGGGAAAAGTTGCTGTTGCAGTTTTGCCATTGTGTAGAGGAACCATCATTTCAGGGATAAAATTTTATTAAGCTCTATAGAATGTCAACTTATTGAAATTCATAAAGGAAATAACTTTGCATACCCTACAAAAAGCAAGTATCAGAAAGACCTGAAGTTAATTATACAGTGCCTTATTTTAATGTTATTCTGAATTGATTACATTGCTTTGAAAAGTCAGTATGAAATGCTTGACTGATAATAATAGGAAACAGAAAAAAAACTTAGACTAGGAAATCAAAAAAGAGATAAGTTTAGAGAAATAAAGGAATGGAAAAAAGAAACAGAAAAAGTCAAACCAAAGACATGCCAGGGTTTGAAATTTTTATAGGCTGGCTGACTCATACCCAGAGTGGACTATATTACAGAGCATTATTTGAATGAGGTGTGATTTAAGTAATCGGTCTGTTACAGTAATGACTCAAAACTGTTGTGACAACACAGTTGTGTCTTCTAGTCCAAGTGCAAAGAGCTACCATATCTGGCTACAGGCAAATATTGTTTGTTTATGTAAAAGACTTTAAATTACCTTTTGCTATTTCCAGTAAATAATTTACTCAGAGTTCTATTATGGTACCAGTTACTCTGGTTTTCCATGAAGAGTTTTGCATAAAAGAAAAGAAACAAATAAAAAAACTTTCTGTTTAGAGTGGGAGAATTCATACAAGTCTGAGGCACTACCAAAGCAAAAGTGGAGGTTTATATCTCAGAGATTACTGTACTTTTTGTTCCCCTTCCACAAAGCTCTGTTTTCTTGTAGGATACTTGGGGCAAGTATCCTACAAGCATCCCCCCTTCTTGAATGTCTGGAAATTGCCTAGTATATTGTGGGTGCTACCCTAAATAAATAAAAACAAGTTTAAGGGAAAATATATTATTTCTAGTATCTTATGGCAGATCATGAACAGTCCATGCATATTACTGTATTATGTCTGATCACAGATCAGGATTACATTTTTCCTGTCAGACATGGATGTATATCATATGTATGTTTTATTGATGCTTGTTTTTTGACACATTTTCACTAAACAATTTTATAAAAAGAACCACCAGCAATTTTAGGCAAATAATGCATGTACTCAGCAACTAAAAATCAGGTTTTGCAACTCTTAAAGCACACAAAGAAAGATAAAATTCAGGAAATATACCCAGAATATTATGAGACCTACTCTTGTCTCGATCACATACGACCATTAAATGCTATTAACATTATTGACAGCATTCAAATTATTTCTAGTATACCAGAATCCAATTGGGTTATATAACTTCTGGCATATTCAGCTTCCTTCCTTCTATTGCCAACAAACACCCTAGCAAGCACTACCATATTAAATTCAAAGATTAGATTATAAAAATCCAGTACATTCTGTTTAACCTGACAGAACATTAATCTAAATCTGTATTTATGAAAAATTAGTTTTCTATTGAACAGATTTGCTCTCAATTGGCTCAATTTACCAGATTTTCTTAACTGAAGGGACAATTTTGCTCCCTTTTAGAGATCAGCCGCTGCTCATAATTTATTTCAGCTTTCACATTCAATGCCTGCAGGTGCTGTTTTGTGAGGCTACAAATATTAACTAGGTCCTTGTGTTATGTGAAGTCACTAATTACCCCTTATTTCCTTCAGATCTTGCCTGCATTGTTTTAGTGTGCGTGTGTGCGTTTTCTTTGCTGTGTCACTCACTGCTTTGTAGGATGCTCTCTCTCTCTTTTGTGTTTTGTTTTGTTTCTACACGCCTGATTCAAAACCCACTGAGGTCAGTAGGAGTCTTTCCATCCAACAGGGTTTTGTTCATGCCCAATATTTGCTTCTCTCTCTTCTTTCACTGGTGGTCAGTTCGCTGTTTCACCATGGGAGGTCAGTTAGGTTCCTCACTCTGAATTCACTATTGCTAGCTGGAGTCAGACCTTGGTACAAGTCTCTATCTGTATTTGTGACTGTACTGTCACCATCTTTATAATGCTACCGTGTTGCAGTGGGATGAATGGGTTTATGATTATTTTGTTCATTTTGGTACAGAGGCTATTTTTTTCCTGCTCAACTTTTTTTTTCAGTTTTTAATTCCTGTAGACTGACTTAACTGCTCTGCCTGATTTTTGTTTGTAGGAATGCTTAGCCTCTCAAATTTGGATGAAATCTGAGAGTCAGATATGGTAATGGATTCTTGCTTCTTTGTTTTATTTGTACCAGATATAATGTTACTTCTTTCCCAGAGATGCTGACTATGGTGATTATCCAAAGCTGATTGTCTGACTGTGAAAACATGTGTTTACTGAGACAGAACTTGCTATATTGGGTGAAGCAGCAACTCACATGGAAGACGATTTGTTTGAAGGACAAGTGACTGAGCAATTGCGATAAAAGCAAAACAAAAGGATCATAATCACAAACTAACCACATAATCATGAACAAAGCCAACTGTTAAAGAGGAAAAAAAGCTATTAAGAAATGCACTAAAATGCTGTACAGCACCAACTGAGAGGAATGATGGGAGTTATTCCTGCTGTGAGTTCATGACTTTAAAAAGCTTGTAAACAAAAGTTTCAATGTGTCATTGCAAAGATGACAATTTTCACGGTAAGTGACGGACACATGATAAAGTAACACCTATAAATGATTTCTTAGGCCTTCGAAGATACTTCGCTCTTGTTCTGAAGGGTAGTTCAGACTCTGATGAGGGCGCCAACTGTCATTTGGTGCCAATTTTTGTGATATAGACAAAGATTATAAGCAGCAATTCACACCCCATAAGACACCCATATGGTAGAAACTTTTATCCATTACCAATCTTAGCTAGTTCTGACCAGTGACAGAGATGAACACACCATAACCCACTGCTAATTCTCTGCACCAACCAGTCATCGGTCAACGGCGGAGTTCATACTGAAATGTACTGCTTTTACCCCACCACCTTTTTGCTTTCTCTTTCTTGTGTGTTAAAGTGGTGTTTCATATATGCTGGGCTCAAATTCTCTCTTATTCATTCTTTCATTTAAAATGTAAAAATCACTTATCTAACACAGTGACAACAAGTTTATTAGGCAATTAATAGGCTGCAGGTTTAAAACAAACAAAAGGAAAAATTTCTTCTCACCACACAAAGACAACCTGTGGAACTCCTTGCCAGAGGATTTTGTAAAGGCCAAGACTATAACAGCTTTCAAAAAATAACTAAATAAATTCATGAAGGTTAGTGTCCATCAGTGGCTATTAGACAGGATGGTTCTGTCTGCCAGAAGCTGGGAATGGGCGAAAGAGGATGGATGACTTTATGATTCCCTGTTCTGTTCCTACCCTCTGAAGCACCTGGCATTGGCCATTGCCGGAAGACAGGATACTGTGCTAGATGGACTTTTGGTCTGACCCACTATGACCATTCTTGTGTTCTTATATTCTTAAGTAACAAATGTGAAAGTGAAAAATATTCACTTTGCATTTGACTGAATGGTCAAGTTTCATCTTCCAAATACACCACTACCCCGATATATCGTGACCCGATATAACATGAATTCGGATATAACGCGGTAAAGCAGTGCTCTGGGTGGGGCGGGGCTGCGCACTCCAGCGGATCAAAGCAAGTTCGATATAATGCGGTTTCACCTATAACACGGTAATATTTTTTGGCTCCCGAGGACAGCATTATATCGGGGTAGAAGTGTATATATGTGTGGAATTGAGTTTGGGGTCACATGGGCTGAGAAGGAATCCTCTATACAGTTCGCTAATTTTTTAATGACGAACAAATCCAGGCTTGTTCTGAAATGCCACCAAATCTACTGCAAGGTCAAGGGTACCTCAAACAATTAACAGAAGCACGCACCGTGTTTACAAGGACACTAATAAAGCAAGAGATAGGTTCAGAAGTGGGGGTTTTTTTAATCACCAGTGTGCATCTTCATCAAGAGCACAGTGAGTTCAAAATTCACTGTGCCATTTGGGCAAAGCAAATAGGGGCTGAAGATTGATGATAAAAAAATCTAGTAACTTTCTACTAAAATGCAAAATGAACAGGAAAATAATACAGTTCTATCTTTTCTTGTTTAAAAATCATTAATGCCTCTGTGGCAAGAGGAATGAGAAAATCATGTCAGTGGTGCATTAAAGGAAAGAACAGGCTAGGGCAAGTCTGTATGCACGGATAGCCAGAATTTGCTTTCAACCACTCATGATGAAATGGAGACTTTAGAAATGAATTTTTCAGAGGAAAAAATTAATATAGTTTCAAAGCCCAAATGAATTAATCACTATCACTCTGATGCATGCAAATAATGCACAAGAGGCTCTCTTCTGGCTTTAGTAATCCTAGGATGCTAAGACCAGGAAAATGCAGATACCTTGAATATGATATATAATACTTTAATAACAAAGTTGTTTTCTGGCCATACTAATGAAAGCTTAAAAAATAAAGATTTGTGCATAGGGTGTTTTATGAAAGATAATTCCGTTTAAAGTAAACATTTGTTCATTGCACTTCACACTATAAAATTAACTCAGGAGGATGTTAGGTGAATTTATGTCTCTGTTGTATTACATATTTTGGCTGCATTGAACAAATTTGTTTAACCCTAGATATTTTAGTCAAGTCCACAGCATCATTTTTCTGAGTTGTACAATGTGTCCTTTCCCCCAGTAGCATGTAGTGCATGTATTTTCAAGGTTAGTTTCAACACACCATTGACTTACATTTTCATTCTCCATCCTTTTCATCTCCATGGAGACCCCCTGTGCATTTGCAATGTTATGCAAAATGCAACAACAAACAAAATAAATCTGCCACTTTCAGAGGATTGCACTGCAATACTCTCTCTCCACTCTTTTACAGACAGGAATCTTACTCTCAGCAATCCACGGGTTACTTCAGTTATGGCTCTATCTTGTGTGTGCTGCATAAAAGTTTTTTCTTTCTGAGATGGAGGTTGCTCAAATAATGATCAGACAGTGATCAGAGTAAAAGGTGATACATTTTGTCATCTGTACATATCAGGGGATGAAGGGCTGAGTTGGAATAACAATGGAAAGAAAATCATCTGTTACCATTAAAATTATATTAAAATAAATACATAACCCAGAAAATGTGACTCAGCTGGAAGTTTTGCTTTAAATTAAGTTATTAACAGAGACTGCTTCTGTAGGGTGACCAGATGTCCTGATTTTATAGGGACAGTCACGATTTTTGGGTCTTTTTCTTATAAACGCTCGTATTACCCCCCCCACCCCATCACGATTTTTCACACTTGATGTCTGGTCACCCTATGCCTCTGTGTGAGCACACTACTGCACTTTTCTAGATTATTATGTCATATTTATATTATGGTAGCCCTCACAGGTCTTGATCAGGATCAAGGTCCCATGGTTCTGGCACTGATTGTACAGAGGTAGATATGAATACAACTGGGTAACATTTTTGACAAACTTTTTGTTTGTTTGCAAAAAATACAGACTTGGTGACATTGAAACGTTTCATGAGTTTATGAAGATTTTGCCAAATTCTTCATTTTGGGAGGAACAAATTAAAAAAATCAGTGTTTTGTTTCAACATTTTCAAAACAAAACATTTCAATTCAAAACAAAAACTTTTTGAAATTGCCTTTAGAGGGTAGTTTTTAATTTAGAAACATGTAAAAATGCTTGAAATCAAAATGAAACATTTTATTTCAGGACAGACAATGTTTCATTTGACCCTAAATGAATTTTATTTTCAATGTTTCAATCTGCCAAAAAAAATCATATTTGGTACAACCCAAAATGATTATTTTTCCTTTTTGGGGGGGGAAGGAACTGCCAGCAAACTAAACCATCTGTTATTCACCAAGCATGTGTGTGTTATTTTATTTACCCGTATATACTCGATCATAAGCCAGTTCGTTCATAAACCGACCCCCGCCCCCAGGATGGATAAGTAAAAATGGAAAATTTGTATGACCTGTTCATAAGCTGACCCTATAATTCAGGGGTCAGCAAACTCTGGCTCCCGGGCCATAAGGATAAGCTGCTGGCAGGCCAAGATGGTTTGTTTACCTTGAGCATCCGCAGGCACGGAGGTAAACTTAAGTAAACAAAGTGTCCCAGCGCGCCAGCTGCTTACCCTGATGGGCCAGGACAGCAACTGGTGGGTAAATTTTTTGGGGGGAGAAGCTGGGGGTCAGAGCAGTAACCCCATGACCACCTCCCACATGATCCCACCCCTAGCCCAGGACCCCCACACTCTCCCCATCCCATCCCTTCCCACCTTATCTGGGGAGGGTCAGAGGAGGATGTCCCTGGCCTGGCTGGAGCTGTTCTGGCAGGCTGGGCAGCACAACCGCAGTCTGCTCGGGTGGGTTAGACCAGGTGGCACAGCCGCAGCAAATTCCAGTGGGCTGGGCCGGGTGGCACAGCCGCAGCATGGCCCGGCGGGCCGGGCGACACAGCCACAGCCTGCTCTAGAGGGCGGGGCCAAGCGGCAGGGCTGCAGCCTGCCAGCCCCAGAGCTACAGCTGCTTCGGAGGCTGGGGGAGAGCAGTGTGACCAGAAGCGGAGAGACTCTGGCCCCGCCTCTTCCCTTCTGGCTCTGCTGGCTGTGCTGCCTCTCCTTGCTCCCTCTGTTGGGGGGAGGGGCTGTGTCCCACCTCTCCTTCTCTATATCCGTTCATAAGCCGACCCACTTCTCTGGTGCTTCCCTTTTTTACTAAAAAAATTCAGCTTATGAACGAGTATATACGGCACTATCCATGTCCACTGAAGATAGGACAAGAAGTAATGGGCTTAATCTGTGGCATGGAAGTTTTAGGTTAGATATTAGAAAAAACTTTCTAACTATAAGGATAGTTAAGTACTTGAATAGGTAACCAAGAGAGGTTGTGGACCCTGTCACTGGAGGTTTTTAATAACAGGTTAGACAAACATCTGTCAGAGATGGTCTAGGTATACTTGGTCCTGTGCTGGTGCAGCCAGGAGCCTTCCAGCCCTACATTTGTGCTGCTGACTTGAAAGATCTCAGATTAAACTGAAGTTTCCAATTGTTTTACTCCCTGAGAGACAATAAATAAAGTGATGACAATTTTCATCTTTAATTTCCAGTAACTTAATCAGGTGTTTCAGAAATATAAAGCAAGCAATGTTATATTATAAAGGAATCCGAGGATTCTTCCATTTTTGTAATTAGTAATTTTTTTTAGATTTGCAATCTTCTGCTTAATCATCACTATCTTTAAAGTGCATGTCAGTACCTCAATTGAATTGAATTGTTCCGCTCAATATCAACCAATTTAGAGTTTCTACTACATATGCCATAATCAAGAGTCAGTCTGATTAAATTATGTGTATATATTATCCAGTTCAGTACTTATTATTTTTGTTATTCATAGGCATTTCTATGGTTCTCAGCATGGTACTATTTAGGCATCTCACAAATCTTACTGAATTTAATCGCACAACCCCCTTGTGAGCTAAGGGAAGTATTATTTTCATTTTTGTATGATTTTCTTCTATATAGAAGTGAATTCTTGTGGATTATTTTATGCTTGAATGTTAGTATTTTCTTTCAAACAAGAATAAATTTGGAAAAATTAAGTGGAAACCCTTCTTCTGATTATGTGCTATTGCTGATGATTCCCCTGATGTGAATGAATCACTCACTGGGTGTCCACACAGGAAGTCTAGAACCAGGGCCGGCTCTGGCTTTTTTGCCGCCCCAGGCAAAAAAGCCTCCGGCCGCCCCCCGACCCCAGCGTGGCAGGGGAGGGCGCGGGGGGGAGGGCGGCTGGAGCCCCGGGGGGGAGGGCGGCAAGCCCCGGCCGGGGCTCGCCGCTCTCCCCAGCGGCCGGGGGGAGGGCGCCAGAGGGGGAGGGCGGCCGGAGCCCTGGGAGGAGGGCGGAGTGCCCAGCCGGGGCTCCGCTCTCCCCGGCGGCCGGAGCCCTGGGAGGAGGGCGGAGTGCCCAGCCAGGGCTCCGCTCTCCCCGGCGGCCAGAGCGCCGGGGGGAGGGCGGCAAGCCCTGGCCGGGGCTCCACTCTCCCCGGCGGCCAGAGTGCTGGGGGGAGGGCGGCAAGCCCTGGCCAGGGCTCCGTTCTCCCCGGCGGCCAGAGCGCCGGGGGGAGGGCGGCGTGCCCGGCTAGGGCTCCGCTCTCCCCGGCAGCCAGAGCGCCGGGGGGAGGGCGGCAAGCCCGGCCATGGCCCCACTCTCCCTGGCAGCCGGAGCCAGAGCGCCGCACCGCGCCGCCCCCCTCCAGGTACCACCCCAAGCACAAGCTTGGTGGACTGGTGCCTGGAGCCGGCCCTATCTAGAACTCGCATAAACGGGAACAGTCATTTCAGGGTGTTAAAACTCCATAAGTTTGCACCCGGATGGGCAGATCCCCAACTGGCACAAATTGTCATAGCTACATAAAAGCCTGCTGGGAATCTGGCCCAGTTTCATTTCAATTCTCCCATTGGGGCAAGGTATCATTTATCTTCATAAACAAAAGATCTCAGGGGATCTCCCAGGTGCCTCTACTCATGAGGAGGCCCCTTGCTACTTGGCCTCTCTAACCTGTGAGGGGCTTCCATGCCTGCAAATACCTCTGAAAGGGGAAGGGATTTCACAATACGGGGAGAAAACCATTTAAGTAATTGCAGGTGTTGTAACTTGTACATAAATTAAGAAGGCTTTGCTCTACAGATTGGGGAGAAAATAGTGTGGCGGAGTGTAGTCAGACCCCTATATTGCCCATCCCACACCTGCAAAACTGCAACCCTATGGAAAAGCTTCTATGGCTCAAATAAAGGTAAGGTGGCACTCTGCATTCTGTCAGGTGGGACCCTCAAGTACCGGCTTCCCTTCCATTGTAGAACCAGTGGGGAGTGTGGAACCCAAAGAAGTCCTCAAATAAAGTGAGTAAAGCAAAATTTAGTCTTCATAGCAAACTCAACTCTATTTGCCTTTTTTCTATGCAAAGAGATACTGAAGGAAAATATAATCTACCAAGAATAAATAAGCAAATATAGCAAACCAACAAGCACAACAAAGTCACTGATTATTTTATTTACTCCCACCTCTGCTACTTACCCATCTCTATTCACCCACTCAAGCAATTATTCAGATTTCTAACTCACACTCAGACAGAACTCCTGCTGGCCTCTCACTGAATAGGGGCCTCCCCAAAAAGAGTGAACGGAAAAGGTTAAAGAAACTAACGTGTTAAATATTTAATTTACAGGGACACACAACTTGAAATTCACATTTGTCAGAAACTTTTGAACCTACTATAATTACAAGTAATGCCTAAGATTTTTTTTAAAGTGAAAGACATGAGCAAAAACAATTCTCTTTTTTTAAAAATTTAGCTGATATCTTTGACAGCACCTTGTGTGCAGTTATTTTTACTATTTCAAGTCAGTTACTCCCTTATATGAATTGACCATAACACAAGAAAACACTTAGAAGTATTTAAGAAAATGGAAAGGTTTTTTTTTTTTAATTCAGAAACTATTTTTACAAAGGGGTCTATCACAAATTGGAATTTTTAATTTTTTTAAATTAAAACCAATTTAAAAAGGTCATTCTTGTATTTCATAAAAAAAAAAGTTTGTTTAATTTACATTTTCTAAGACATCAATTGTACAAGAGATGCATTGGTAGCCATGCCAGGTATTCTGTTGGGAAAGACTGATGTGAGCTTTTCTATTCAAAAAGCCAAAAGAAATTTTTAAAAAATCAAAGCAAATATATTGTTAAGGCTTCTACCTCCAGACCTCTGAAAGTCAAACCTCTGTTTATCTATCTCTCTGGAGTTTTGCTTCAGAGAAATCATCAACATATTTTTGTAGTTATTCCCTCACCTCCCTACGGAGTTGGAAGCATTTCAAAATGTCTCTACATCCTCCTTCAAAGTCTTGGAGATACTTGCGACAGTTCCAGGCAACTGCTCCTGTATTTCCCCTTATTAGTTTAGCAAGGGCTCCCTCTCCCAGGCTTCCGGCTCCCCTAGCCATCACCTCTCTTGGGTATAAAACATGCATCTCTCTCTCTCTGCCTTCTGACCAGGGTATCTCCAGGCTGAACTGTTCTCTGCCTTCACAATATTATTCCTAGCAAAAGACAGGCTGCCTAAACAGGCTTCTCTTCAGAGAGTAGTAACAGAGTAATTGCCAACAGTTATAAGCTACCACACAGCACTTCCTATGGAAGCATATTTATTCTTAGGGTCGAAGTATTACAGAGAAAACATTAGAAGATCAACAAGTAAATTCGCTGTCTGTTGCCATCTGGCCCGTCTCCCAGATCTTATATATTCTTTTTAACTAAATGTATAGGCAGCTGCCTACACTAGGCCCTCAAAAGCTTGCATTCCAATTTGCATAAAACCCTGTGCTTATTTGCATATATTTACATATCATCAACTATTGGCAAATGATTTCTTTCCTTTTTTAATTTCCACCTCTTCTGGAACAAATCAGGGCAGCTTCTAACACTATCTGCAGCTGTGAATTATTTCCTCCTCTTCCTCAGTGTTGCCTGTCAGTCTCACTCTTGACTTCTCTCATTTCTGTACCACCCCTCACCTATTCTCATTTTAACCCCTAAAAATCTCCTGCCTCTCCCATTCTCCCCTCCCCCCGAACTGTTCCACCCCATTCCTCAAGATCGCGGCTCCGTGCCTTCCTCAGTCAACACCTAACACGCTCACTCCCAGCTGAGGGGATCAGCCAGTGGAGGGACCGAAGGAGCCTTTCAGCCAGCCATCAGCAGCAGCTAGAGGATAGTGACCTCTAATGGCAAGGAGGGGAACGACTCACACAAAAACCTATCTTTGACCAGCTGACAGAAAAGCCAGAATCAGTGTGGTGCTGGCCAAGCCATGCCAGTACTAGAGATTTTTCACTCTAGGCACCCGTGTTCAATTTTTTGGAGCCAAATAGCCCTGAATCCTGCTGTTTTGATGGCTCCTGGCTGCTGCTGGGGCCTGTATGTGGAAGGAGGGGAGGAAAGATAGTATTCCTTTAAAAAAGGCACATCTATTCCAAAGGTTGTGCTGTGAAGCGGCCAGCCAGGTCAGAGTTGAGCTGGTACAACAGCTCCCAGCCACTGCTGCTGTAATGAGGAGATGCCCTTAAATTACACTGCCCTACAGCCAAAATGCTTCTGAAATAAATGTAGTCAAACTTTACTAATTCTGGGTCACTGAGAACGAAAATGGTGCTTAAAATTGTTGATTGGCTCTAGTTTTCAGGATATGCTATTGGGTCAGTATATACGACCCTTGACTTGGGAATGGCGGAGGATAATTGAGTTATAAAGGGAAGGGATCTCAATTTAAACCAGAAATGACTAAAATACATCTTTTACTGGATCTATGAATAAATCTATGACTGGGTTTGGACAGTACTTCCTTTTTAGGCAAAACAATAAATGATGCAATCTGAAGCTGGTATTGCGTCATACATGATATGAATTGCATCATGTTATTCCTAGAAGTCATGGATGATGCAATCATAACGAAGCTTACATCACTCTGCTGAACAAATTGCCCTATATCAGCTCTAGAAATCATACAATGTCGTGCTCTCTTGTCAGTGTTTGATTTTGCAAAGGGACACATTTCTGTTTAGCCAAAGTGAGCAGAGATGCCTCGTACTTGTGTGAACAGTGCAGATAACTTCTGCTATGTTTGTGGTGAAGTGACTTTTGCATCACAAAAGCGCAGTATAATCACTATGGTTAAGAAAGCCTATCACCTTTATTTTGGCTGCAAAATTGGAGATCAGGACAAGAGGTGGGCCCCACACATATGCTGTGACACTTGTTCAACCAGTCTTCGCCAGTGGTTGAACAGGAAAAGGAAATCTATGCCTTTTGCAGTACCAATGATTTGGAGAGAGACAACAGATCGTAGCAGCAATTGTTACTTCTGCATGGTGCCTCCATTTGGGAAAGGTGTGTCAAAGAAGAAAAAGTGGACTGTGCATTATCCAAATATTCCATCAGCTATACGCCCAGTACCCCACGGAGAAGGACTGCCGGTTCCTGATGCACCAGAATCATTCTCACTTGAGTCAGATGAGGAAGAGGATAAAACTTCTGGTCCTGAACCATCAATGTCACAGGACCCACATTTTCTCCCATCCTCCTCCTCTGAACCACACCTCATAACACAAGGTGAACTGAATGACCTTGTCAGGGATTTGGAACTACCCAAGAGTAAGGCAGAGCTGTTGGGCTCCAGACTACAGCAGTGGAATCTCCTGGTAGGTGATGTTAGGGTTTCCATGTTCCATGACCGTCAAAAGGATCTTGTCCCATTCTTCTTCATGGAAGGTGATCTTGTAGCCTGCAACAACATCGATGGTGTGATGGCAGCCCTCAACATCGTTCACGATCCAGATGAGTGGAGACTGTTCATTGATTCATCGAAGACGAGTCTTAAAGCTGTTTTACTGCATAATGGCAATATTTTGCCATCAATTCCAGTTGGTCATGCAGTCCATATGAAGGAAACCTATGACAACATGAAACAACCTTTGAGGTGCATAAACTATGATCAACATCAGTGGCAGCTTTGTGGCGATTTGAAGGTTGTTGCTCTCTTGCTTGGTCTGCAAACTGGATACACAAAGTACTGCTGTTTTCGCTGCGAATGGGATAGTTGTGCAAGAGATTCCCACTACATCAAGAAAGATTGGCCACTCTGACAGTCATTGGAGTCTGGGAGGAAAAGTGTTCAGCATCCACCACTTGTTGAATCAAGGAAGATTTTGTTACCACCCTTACACATCAAGCTGGGTCTGAAGAAGAACTTTGTCAAGGCCATTGACAAAACACAAGCAGCTTTCAAGTACCTCCGTGGAAAATTTCCAAGGTTAAGTGAAGCTAAGATAAAGGAAGGTGTCTTTGTTGGTCCTCAGATTCGTGAACTTCTTCGAGATGATGCATTTGACCAAGCACTGCGTGGCAAGGAAAAGACGTCATGGAAAGCCTTCCAGTTAGTGGCAATAAATTTTCTCGGAAACAACAAGGCAGACAACTACAGGTTGTTGGTGGAAAACCTCCTCAAGGCATACAAAAGCCTTGGCTGCAACATGTCACTAAAGATACATTTTTTGCACTCTCATCGAGATTTTTTTCCACCGAACTGCGGAGCAGTGAGCGACAAGCACGGCGAGCGATTTCACCAGGACATTGCAACGATGGAGAAATGCTATCAGGGCAAATGGAGCCCATCAATGCTTGCAGACTATTGCTGGACAGTGACAAGAGATGCTCCATTTAATAAATACAAGAGACAAGCCAAGAAGCGCCGAGTAGACACTGAATAGGACTAAACTATGTACATAATAGTTTTTTGCCTTTTGTTTCATAATACATTTTATTTATATAACCCTTTTGCTGATTTTTAAAGAGTTACATAAACAGGACAGGTGAAATATTATCATGTAAAGCAACCATAAACACATGAAAAGACCTAGGTTTACAATTTATGATTAAAACTCTACTATCTACACAATATACATAGACATAAAATGTAAAAACTTAAATATCTTAGAAACAGTAGCCAATCAGTTGTTTTAATTGTCATATTTGAATTCAGCACATCAAAATACATAATAAATAGCACATTTTATCTCTGAAGCAGACGACTTCTCAAAAATTGTAGACCAGTGTTACCAGAGCTGTACCTGCACTGGTGCAGCTTCCAAATGATGAAGCCTACGGATGGTCAGGCTGGAGGCACTGCTACCAAATCAGAGCCCTTCACAGTCACCTATGCAGACTGCGTCTAATATCAGTTCTGGGGGTGGGCCCAGGACCCAGAGGCTGGGCAGTTCCGATAGCCAGTAAGAACGTGGAGAAAATGTGGTCAGAAAAATAAATAAATAAACATACAGTAACATTTTAATCACACTGCTTAATGTTTACTAAACAACGGTTTACGATGAGTTATAGAGAGCAAAACAGCCATCTAGTAACCAGCTGCCAGGCAGCTTTTTCTGTTGCTCAGAGATCGTCTAATAAACTCAGCCCCAGAACTGAGCTTCAAACTCGGATGCACATGTTTGACCTTTATTTGACTCCAGGCACTTTTACAGCTACAAAGTAATTCACTCAAAAACTCAGATTAGCCTATGTGCATATACTGTGTCATAAGCAGGGATCCTAGTTTTCAGTGATAGAAAAAAAATCTGTCATAAAAACCAAAAATCCATGTTTTTCCTTAATTAAAATAAAATGCTGAACTTTAGTTTCCCTGGCCACAATATATATGTGTGTGTGTGTGGGGGGGGGGGGTATCAGTTGAACACAATGTTTTATTGTTATACAGTAGAACCTGGTTTATCAGGCACTTTGTATTAACTGAGCCTCCAGCCACCTGGGGCTGACCACCATTGTCAGCCCCAGGCAGATGGTGACTTGGTTAATATGGAGAGCCAGATAATGGAGGCTTGGCTAAATGGTGTTCTACTGCATGTGTTTTTATTCTTTCATCAAATGTAAAAACTAAAGATTATCCATAAAAACTCAAATTCTGCATTTTTCCGTGTTTTTCTCTTGGCAAATGGATTTCTAGGAACCCTGGTCATAACTTTCTATCTACCAAAGACTTTGCCTGTATCACCAACCTCCTCTCCAGTCAACCTCTGAAGGCAACAGATTCCTCTGTCTTAGTGGTTAACTTGGGGTCCACCATCCGTATCAAACCCCCGTCCACTACTATTGCCCATCTCCCATTTAGCAGCCCAGTCTAGGGTTCTCCAGCTGGGCATGATCCAACACACCCAGGGATTTGGAGTGTCCCAGGTCCATTAGAGGTAAGCACTAAATGGAAAGCAAGGCTTCAGGGGTGTGCTGGGACACAACTGTTGCAAATTCTTAAACCCATTATTATGGAAAGGAACAGGAAAATGGAGAGATGATTTGATAAGCCCCTTTGCCAAAAAGCATGAAATATCAATACTGGTGTATGGGCTGAGTGCTTGAGAACCAGCCGCCGAGCACTGATTTTTCTAAGTGCATCAGTAGCCTCAATTGAAGTCAATGGGATAAGCAGGCTCACATGTCCTTCCACTCCATCAGTATGTATTCAGAAAATACCCTTAGTATTAGCTAATTCAGTCATAAAAAAACCTATTGCTGCTTTCTCTTTTGGGGAAGGGGGAGGAGGAGGGAATAAAGATTTATGTTTTTATTTTTTTTAAAAGTTTAGAATGAGGTCCCAAATATTAACCTTAGTTGGGTATAGGGAGTCCTATTGGCAAAGAATTTGTTGAAGTGCTTTCTGCTGTTCAACTTCTGAAATTTTTAGAAGAACTTGTTTCTATTATGATCCAGCTTCTGACATTAATTTAAATATACCAAATGAAAATCATATCACTAAATACAGCTGATGTTGCTGACAGGTGCAGTCTGAGCAAACTGTGCTGCCGAATCTAAGCCAATTATAATAGCAACACTGACGTCTTACTGGTGGGGAACTCTTTATATTTTTCACTGCATACAATACACTGTTGTAATATTTTAAAAGTACGAGAGCTGTAAAAAAGAGAAAACACAGAGTCAAAGATTACTCAGGTGGAAAAGGCCTATTACAGGAAATACATGGATTTTTCCACTGTATTCTGTGTGATCACACACATCTAGAACCGGCTTCAAATAAAGCAATACATTATTCAAATATAGAGTCTTGTAATTTTTTCCAAGTCCCTGGTTGATCCCTCTAGGTAGCTAAAGCAGACTCTTCTTCTTCCCCTTGTAAGGACCATGGACAAATCTTCCACAATATGGTAGGTGAGTCTATATACAATTGTAACAAGTGAATAACTGCAGAATGCAATATAGTGGTACATGACATGTCAAAAAAGGTGTAGCATGGGTATCCTGATGGGTTGAGAAGGGAAATAACCACACCTATATTCAGTCCAGAAATGCCTCCTCTGGAGTCCATCAATACCACAACCAATGCTATCTGTCCTCTTCCTTTGTGCACTGGGTACTCTGGATAGGTTACATCTACATACCCTGTGAGCTTTCTTCCCTTATGCACATGCACATAGGAGTTGACATAATGCATTCCTTAAACTCTTTTTATAGAGAACAGAGAGGATAAAATTTGCAACATCCCACACAGACTCTTAGTGAGAATTACACTCAAAATGAGAATGTACTAAAATTTCATTAGGAAACTCAACCATCCTTTATTCATTATGGAGCCAAACTTAACACACTCATTGGTAAAGCTGGTTGAAAACTTAAAATATAAGTTGCTTAATGAATTATTCAATAAATAGTAAGTTATTGGACAAAAATTTGGTATGGTATATTTACTGTACTGTATTTGACTAACTCTAATCCTGGGGATACAACTAATCTATGGGAGCAATATTTTATTCACCTAAGTACGGAGATTCCCTCAATTTACTGTATGTAAAATTCTTCCTTGTGCAGATACACAAGGGTATTACAACTTGCTAGGAACACTGCCCTTTCCAATCTACAGGCTTTGCCTCCAATAGGAAAAGTGGCTGAGTTTAGGTTGGGCTTAGCCAACATGTACTAGTTAAGTAAACTAGAACTTTTCCCTAGTGCAGATGTAGAGTAACACCTTCCAGTTCAATGTAGCTTGAGTTGTAGCCTAGGCCTGTTAAGACCTCCATTTTAACCTCATACAAAAGACACCTCTTCCATAGGCAGAGAATGCTTCCTAATCCCATGGGCACTGGTTCATAATCAAGATGGAAATGTGCTATCTACTGAATACCAGCTCCAGTACCTCCTCTCCAATGTCCCAATCATTCAAACAGTAGGCCCATTGAAATCAATGGGACTTCTTACAGTAGTGAAGTTAAGTACACGTATAAGTATTTGCAGGATCAGGGCCCAAGTTGTGACCCAACCCAAGCCTGGCTGGCTAACGAAATGTGACATGATAATAGCACAAGTTAATGGTTCCAAGAGGGGATTTCCATGGAAATTAATAACAAAAGTTATGGGGTATATCAACACACAGAAAACATCAGCACAAAGTTAAAAAAACAACAACAACCTATTATGAAGTCCTGGAAGACACCAAATTAAACTTGGAACAAAATGACATAGGGATTGTCACAGAGTTAACTGCCCCTTTGACACACACACACACACACACACACTGATCCTCCTTGAGGGCACTCACCTAAAGATTTCAGGCTTCCTAGCCCTCATCTGTCTCAGGTGAAGACCCGGCTCTTTCTCTCTCTCGCTCCAGACTGGGAGTTTAAGTTCATAGTCCCTTCGAGTTTCACTGTGATTTCCCCATTAGGTCTGACCAGGGTCTAGAACCTGTGGTTAAACTTTCTTCAGGGACTACAACAATGTGTACCAGTTACTGACAAGCCTTCACAAAGCCAAATACATTTATTCTTAGGGTAAAGGCATTACAGAGAAAACATAAAAACACAAATATATGCTAACAGTTTACCAGACATCACCCATCAATCTTATGGGGCCCTAGTAAGAGTCTGTAGTGGGGTTGTTCCTTTAGAACAGTCTAACAGTTAAAATACATGTAACTTTTGGATGACCTAAGAAGCATTTGGTCATTTATGGCGGTTGAAACCCAGATTCCTTATCCAAAGATAATTTGCTAATTACAACTGTGTGTGTGTTTTGGGGTGGTGCGGTTGCTGACGTGGGCCACCACTTTTTGCAAAGAAAAATGTTTTGGGTCAAAGAGTGGAATGTCTCAGCTATTTCAGAACAGTCGAATGGTCATGGTAACATACCATTTGGGTTTACTTAAGGCGTCTTTTGTCACTTATAGCCAGCCAAAACTCTGTTCCTTATAGATGTTCCCTTTGCAAAATGGAAGGGGGTGGGGGTGGTGACATGTGGCAACATGTCACACAAAAATAAAGCACTGGGTCAAGCAAATGGCATGTCCCACCTAATTAACAATCACAGTGATATGTCGCACCTAACTCAATGGGGTCCTTGTCTGTGACTAGGGCCCTAGGTACCATGGTAATACAAATAAATAATAACTCGGGGTGACCCAAGAAGTATTTTGTTATTAGAGCTAATCACAGTCCAGTTCCTTAACTGAATAATTAGTAAATAAATACATAACTGATTAGTAATATAAACTGGTATAAAATTAAATTGCATTTATTTTGGTGTCATTTTATTCCAGGTTTAATTTGGTGTCCAGTATGTGGGAGGTGGTGAGTGGTTGCATATATGTAGCCAAAATGGACATGAATGTTCTTTCCATTCCATTAATTTATTAAGTTTTTAATGTATTTGCTTTTAAATTGTACAGACTTTTATCTGCACTGGTTTTGTTACTCAATAAAATTCTATTATTTGGAAAATAATTCATCTCTATTAGTTCACAACATATGCTGCAGAATGCCTAGCAGTACTGAAAGCACCTATTTACTTATTGTACAGTGTGACATAACTCATATGATCTGTACAAACACAGTGTTATATTCATAGATATACAGCAAGCACCAGACTTTTCCTAACAGGCCCCAAAAGCTGCAGGGCCAGGTAGAACACGGTCTGCCACAACGCATTACTGTGGCTTGCTGTTGAAGTGCTCTTTCAATACCTCACTGAGCCATATAGCTCTGCGCAGAGCTCTTCTGATAGCCCTTGTGTCTGGCTATTGAAACTCAGCCGACAGCCGCTCCACCTCTGCCCCCAGCAACTTTCCCCCCTTTGCCTCAAGGACATTATGCAGGACGTGGAAGGCAGCTATAACCATTGGCATATTTCTCTCACAGAAATCCAGTCTTGTGAGTAAACAATGCCATCACCCCTTCAATCTACCAAAAGCAGAATCAACTGTCAGTCTGTACCTGCTGAGCCAGTAGTTGAATCTTTCCTTGGTGCTGTCGAGGTGGCTGGTAAATGACTTCATGAGCCAGGGGAGCAAGGAGTGGGCTGGGACCCCCATGATCACTATTGGCATTTCATCATCATCACTGGTAGTCTGCTGGTTGGGGAAGAGAGTCCCTGCTTGTAGCTTGCTGAAGAGTCCTGTGTTCTTAAACTTAGGAGCATCATGCACCTTCCCTGACCAGCCAACCATGATGTCGGTGAAGCATCCCTAATGAGCTACCAATGCATGTATAATCATAGAAGAGTAGCCCTTTCTATTGATATACTCTGGGGCAAGGTGGTCTGGTGCCAAAGTAGGGATTTGCTTGACATCTATCACTCCACTACAGTTCGGGAACCCCATTGCTGAAAAGCCATCCATTATGTCCTGCACATTGCATAGAGTCACAGTGCTGCTTATCAGGAGAAGTTTAATGGCCCTTCACACTTGCATAACATCAGCCCCCTACAGCAGATTTTCTAATTCTAAAATGATTTCCCAGTGACTGGTGGCAATCCAGCGTTGCAAGTTTCTACAGTGCAATTGCCATTTGCTTCTCCACTGTCAGTGCAGCTTACTGTGTGCCCTGCCGCTGCGCACTCTCTCACTCTCTGCGACTCAAGGTGCTCTGTCTTTGTGGTGTGACTCTCCAGCCAGGTCACTGTGGTTTTCCCCCTTCCAGGATATCAAAGTCCCACTGAATCAGTGCCTGCTCATCATTCCAGCCAACCTTCCAGTCCAAGACCAGGTCCAGAGCCACTTTCCAAGCAGCTGGTAGAGGAAACGAGGCTCCCCACTACTCTGGGTTGCAGTCCATTGACCCGATATCTGGTAACTAGTGGTATGCTTTCCCTCAGATCCTGTTGCTCTTTCCCTGGACTCCTTCCTACAACTTCTGGCTCCCCCTCGCTATGTATACCAGCTCAGACTCCCTCCTCCCAGGGAGTAACTTCAGACTACTGAACTCTGTAGCCTCAAACATATCTCCCTATGACCAGGGAGTGACTTCAGCCTACTTCCCCTGCTGCCCCTTTCAACTGCCATCTTCCTGGCTTTATACCAGCTCCTCCTGTTCTTCTCCACTGGGTTCCATCTTCAATCAGTCCTTCAATCCCTGGCTCTTCCCCAGGTGCAGCCTATCAGGTTAATTATCCTACGTTAACCTACTCTGCCTTTTGTGGGGTGGACATCCCATCACAATGACTATTAAAGAAAGACAAAAAAAAGTATAATCACAATGTGAAAATAATTCTCAAAATTAACAGAGAAATAAAACACAGCATTGGCAAAGACCTCAAATAGCACACAGGTTGCCAAAAAGGAAAGAATTAAGAAAACTCAAGGCCAAAAGACCAAATCAAATGAGGAATAAGTTGATTTGTCAATTTGACCCTGTACTAATACCTAGTACCTTTATTAAGTGCAAACCAGAAAAACAGCTTGAAGGAAAAACTGGCTGCAACATTTACTGAAATTGAATTAACATCCATGAAAAAAAGATGCCTCTGAAATAATATCATATAAAACAGCACATTTCTATTTGCAGTACATTGCTATTTCACCTTCCACAATGCATATGTACATGGAGGCTTGCTTGCATCTAATGTTGGAGCTTCAAAGAATGGGTATATGAGATTCATATCATATCTTGATGCTACAGGGTCAGTTGTCAAGAGACCTCCATCATGTAAACATTGTATTACGTTTTATGTGCTCAGCAAACTCAGCAAACATACTACCAGTAATGGAGATGCTGACAGCTGACCAAAGCACTCAAACAATTTAATGTTGGCAGGACTTAATTTCTTGAGATACTCTTAGAGTCATTGGTTCGGACCACAAAAAGTGGAATGTCACTTTAGTTGGGCTTTAATTCATGCTACTTTACAGAGGTTTTCAATGAGATATCTCCTATAAGTTAATACCTCTAAGTTAATATTAATAAGTTAATAATAAAATACCTATTCTGAAATATAGAGTGAGAGATTTTACAATATTACACATTTGTGCAGCACAAATGATAAAAATTAGCATGTTGACATATAACTAAAATAAAGGCAATAGCATTGAGGGTTGTTTTTATTTTGTATATTGTTTCATTATTACAAAATAGAAAAACATTGTGTGAAAGCAGTGAAATGATTAACAGTACAGCACATCTTACCAGATAGTGGGAGGACATAATAACTGTGGTAAGGCGATATGTACAACAGATATCCTTCTTTAAAAACATTCTTGGATTTGCAAAAGAAATGCTAATTTGAGAATAAACAAGAATCAATTTACAGAAATTCACCTTTTGTTAAATCGATTCCTTCACATTGCCTGGAAACAGATCAGGCAAATGTAAATTCTCCTCCAGACCTACATTATATTATTGAACTGCAGCAGTTCTGTTCAGATATGTCCCAGTATTATCATTATGGAGTGGCATTATGTTACAAGCAATAAGACCACTATTGTAATACCAAGGTTCCGAACCGAGAAAAATAAGTTCTAAATTACAAGCTCCCTTACCGAGCTTCTGAGTGTGTGGAAATTATGAAAGACACAATTCAAGGTAAACTACATGCAACTGCGTGATAGTAGCAGGAAGTGGGGGTCCAAACAGAAAGTAGCTGACAACGTTGCTGATTTAATACAAGATATTCCAGAGCCTCTTAACTCCAGTGGAGACTTGGAATCAATTCAACTCTCTAGAATCAAGCCACATATTTTCAAGCTACTCCAGAGCAACTGCAAAAACAAAAACCCTCATTGTTCTGTCCTCTTTGGAGCATGATAGCCAAACTGATGAAAAACAAGATAACATTCACCAACATGTGCACTACTAATAATCAGTATATATCATTTATATGATAATTTAAAAAATATCAGCCAGTAAAAACATGATTTCTTTTTCAGAACAGAGATGAAGTGCTGAAAAGGCTACTTAAATTGAGGGAGGTGTTAAACAGCTACAACTGAAATGCAGGGAAATGTCAATGGCCTACATGCTTTCTACAATTTACAGGAAGGAATATGTGGGATTGCTATGGAAGTGAGGAAGATATAGTGACTTCCCACCTCTCTCATTTCTTTAGCACAATACAGTATTCCCATGCTGTAATACAAATTCTCTCTCCCACCCCCAAACAAAAGAAATTAAATCAACAACAATGTATGTGTGTGAGGTATGTATTTATTCTCATATTATCTAATGTTTTTCTACCCACCTCTAAGGATAGTAATTTATGGGTAATTTTTCAAAGGCTTCCCTTCATTTGTATGCATGCAAAACTGAAAACAAAGCAAAAACCTGTGTGTACTCCACCTTCTGCACATGGACTGTCTGTGGTTTAGAACATAGATGTGTACATGCAAGTTCTAACATTCATATCTGTAAACTTCTTAGTTTTTGTGTATGTAGGTTCTAACATTGCATAAGGGCAAGTATTGGACTGTTCAGATTGAACACAGACACACACAGGTGTTAGACATTGTTTTTAAGAAGTGTGTTCCATGAACGTGAAAGGTTTTTTTTATTATTATTATTGTTTGTAAGAAAGGGCCAGGTAGGCAGGCTTTATAAACCATAGCCTGTATTGACAATATTCTAGTATCTCTATCTTTTCTGTCTGTATTTTACTCAGTAACTTATCTTATGATTTTATACTATATTAAGTACATTCCTTATATATGTAAACAGCTAAAAATAGATATTATAAATAAAAAATATATTATTGAATCTTTTATTATAGAATATAAACACTATCTATGTGTTACAAGGCACAATAAAAATGCAGTGTCCTCTTAAAACAAATGTACATATAACAACCTGGTATCTATTGTTGTGCCTCCAAAATCACTTATTAGAAATGTAACAAAAAGAAATACAAGATTTATAGACTTAAAATTAATTTTTTTCATAAACTAGTGAAGACCTTAGCCAAAATTTATAAGTATTTAAGGTGCTGAACACACACAAATACCACTGAAGTCAGTGGAAGCTGTAGATAACCAGCACCTTTGAAAATCAGGCCACTTTTACTTTTATGCCTAAATATAATTAAGATGCATAACTTAATACACCCAAGTTTGAAATTTTCATTCTTTTCATTCTACACCATGCTGCTACCTGTACAGTGTTAAAGCAAATTTAATTTTACTTGTGAAGGAAGCTTATTTTAAGTACTCTTAACTCATTGATAACATTGCTTTGATTATTTCATATTTTAGATTAAGTTTAGATCCCAACAAACTTTAGAATGCCCTTGATTTATGGCTAGTAGCAGGGTCAACAAAGTGCCATGTGCATTTCATGGAATACATTTCACCTGGAGAGTCTTCTGGTGCTGCAGAAGTAGTGATTGTTCTCAAAGAACTGGAAAAACCTCTAGATTCATCATCATCTTCTCATACAGCTGTTCATAGCCTACAAGCAATGTTAATTAAATAGGAAGTCATCGCAGGATGTGTGGGAGCGGCTAATAGCACAAATAGATGAATTTTATGACATTTGAAGCTGACAGATATTATCAACATTTTCAAAGCCTGCAAAAGACCACATAGCCAATTGCACTCCCCCAGTGGTTTTGTCTTCACTAGGTTAAAAAGGTGTTTAATACATGTTACAACCTTAGCATAGCTAGGCCAATTGGAATTAGTTTATTCTACAAGTGTTAACTAGTTGGAGTCAACCCTATTGGAGAGCTTTGGGAGTATTTTAACCAGCTAACGTGTTAAAACGACAACCTGATTTGTCTACACTAAGATACATCTTAGCTAACATTAGTTAGAAAAAACTCTTTTTTTTTCACCTAGTGTGCATACAATGTCCGGGTATGTCTACACTTTCAGTTGGGAGTGTAACTTCCAGCTCAATGATACTTACCCACACTAGCTCCGATATATGTGGCATGCTAAAAAATAGAGTGTAGCCACTACAGCATGAGTGGCAGGAAGAGGGAACTGCCCCGACTACATACCTACCACCTCGGATGGGCACCTACTTGCGGTAACTAGCCACTCCCACTGCTGCAACTGCACTCTGTTTTTAGCACACTGGCTCAGTAAGAGTCACCTCCAGGCAAAGAAAACACGGTGAATGATGTGCTGTCCTCAGGCACTGAGTCAAATGTGCTGCCTGGCAGGTGTTCATGTAGGGAGGGAGTGACAGGCAGGAGGACCACCCAGCAGGTTTTCATCTCAAGGACCTGTGCCTTCAGGCAAGAGGCTCAGGTGGCCAGTATTGGAAGAATAACTGACATTGGTAGGGTTGAGGCTTAAAGTGCTTTCTCTTGTAGGCTGGGGTTTATATCCCTGGAGCCCTGACGGCTGCTCTGGAATCTTTGAGAGATCTCTTCCATGAGAAGACTGGTGAGGCAGAGGGAGCAGCCATCAAAATGCTAGTACACTGGGCACACATTCACCCAGTGTGGAATATGTACGAGGACTATCACTTGCAGAAGAACCTCTTTTTATCCTCATAAGGCATATTGCTTTTGCAACACGCTATTGGCAAAAAATACTGCAGTATCACTACTTCCACCAGTTGCTCATATGCTGCTATTTTCTCCATGGTAGCATTTACTACAAAGTAGTGTTTCCTAATAACCTGATAGGTTATATTAGACTATCACTTTTTTCTTGATAGCTAATTTCTTTAAATGTAATTATTCACTTCAGGAAGAGTCTGTTGCTCACATGATTTTAGAGTCTGGGCAGAACTAAAATACAACTGCTTGCCACTACTCACGGTAGTAAGAAAGACCTGTTTCTTGCAGGCAATTCTATTAGGGAATTGACTGCTCAAATACAGCTAGTGAACCAACAGCTGACCCCAACCATTTTGCAGAGAAGCCATTCAAAACAATGAAACTGACTCTTTTCTCTTTTTAAGATATGTACTGCTTTTTAAATTTCCCTACTGACTCAGTGCATTAGGTGGCTTGTCACATCACATTTTCTCAGCTTTATTGTATTATGTCACATAATATGACAGACACAACCCTTGTGACAAATCATACAAGCCAATGCGTCAGCAGGGAAATAAGAAAATGACAGTTTCCTGAACAATCCCATAAAAACACCCGATAGCATTCTATAAAAAAGTCACTTTTCTTTCTTTTCTAATCCTAGACGTCCTTTAGTCTCTTACTGAAAACCTTACCTCAGACCAGGGTAACAGAATAAAACTTTAAAATCAAACAAGAAAACAACAAAAAAGTGGCCATCTATCTCAGGGTCAATCTCATTGAACCAGTCTCTGTGTTTCCGCCTTACAAAGGCAAGAATGTAGGATGCCGCATTATATGTGGCATCTCTGAGCTTCTGCCAGGTTGCCTCAATGTTTGTGGAGTTGTCTGGGACCTCAGCTAATGCAGTCTCCAGTGTCTGTTCCAAGTTTGCCTGTTTGTTGGAGTCTTTCTTGGCAGCCACATTTATCTTCTCTGGCGGTTTGATGCATCTTCTGGGGCACTTTGGTGAGAAATGTAGCAACATGATTCTTCTTACAAGCTGATGGTCTGACTAGCATTTGATGCCTCTCAAAGAAAGGCCTAAGCTGTGCCACACAGGTTACACTGCTATTTATACTCTTTCTGGGGAGAGGGAGGGAGATACTCAGGCATGTACTCTACACACTACTGAAAGAAGTGGGTACTGTAGACATACCTTGAAAAGAGCAAGTTCTTGAAACAACTGGACTAGCTGGATTAACTAGCCCACTAAGACTACTGTCCTATACTGTGTGTGATGTGCCATTCAAAATAAAAACAATATAAACTTGTGAAATGTTTAGGGTTTGTCTACACAAACAATTAGTTCACAGCAAGCTGGGGTGTGAATCTACACTGCACTAGTCTGCTGCAGACTAAGGCCTTGTCTACGCTACAAAGTTTTGTCGGCAAAAGTTATGCCGCTTTAATTAAAACCGGTGTTGCATGTCCACACTAGCTCCTTGTGTCGGCAGAGTGCATCCACACAGAGAGCAGTGCACTGTGGTAGCTATCCCACTGTGCAACTGGCCACAGGGTGCTTTGGGAAGGGTTTGCAATCCCCTCATGGGGCAGGTACAGCATCACATGATGCAGGTTTCTCAATCCCATTGTTCCACGGGCATCCCAGTAGATTGTCAGCCCCTTTTTCAACTGAAGTGTGTGGGGGGAGGGAGAGGAGAGTGGTGTGTCTGGGGTGGGGGAGACAGCCCGCTGACCGACCTATGCTGAGGCAGATGGAGAGGGACACCCACACACCCCAGATCAGCCCCTGGCTCTGCTCGGCACAGCAGTCTCTCCAGAAGCAGCCTGCTCTGCCTGCCTATGGTTCTGTGATTCCCTCTCAGTTCTCCCACAGCCTCCTCAGCTGCTGGGAGCAGCATCCGGAGCAGCTCTGTGAGGTCTCAGTGCTAAGGAATGGCAAAGCAGAAGAGCAGTCCCGCCCCCTTGCCCCACACCAGCAATCTGCCTGCTGCTGTGTTCCTAGTGCAGGGCAGAGCAGGACCATTCCACATTAGTAATTTACTCTTTTTTCCCCAAAGGGAGCAGCACACTCAGCTGTCAGATACTTCCCAGAGCTTTGAAGGGGTGGAAGGTTGGGGAGCACATGCCTGTAGGGCAGCAGAGATCGAAACAATGAGCAGAGTGGTCATGGCAGGCATTGTGGGATACTGGTGGAAGACATTTATTTCGACAAAATACACAGAAGTGTCTACACTGACACTTTGCCACTTTAACTTAGCCGCAAAAAGCTTTATGCCTCTCATTGAGGTGGTTTTGTTTTGCTGCCAAAAGTAGCTTTGCAGTGTGTACACCTCCCCCGCTTTGTGGGCAAAAGGCAGCTTTTTCCGAAAAAACTTTGTTGTAGACAAGGCCTAGCTATCCATGTGGAGCCAGCTGAAGCACATTAACATTTTGTTAATGCACTTTGATCTAGTCCTATTTCAAAGATCAAAATGTATTAACGAACCATTAATGCACATCAGCAGGGTCCTCGGGGACAGCTAGTCCGTGGCAGACTAGTGCAGGATAGATTCACATCACAGCTTGCTGTGAACTAAATGTTCATGTAGAAAAGCCTGTGCTCCTTACGGCTTTTACATTCCACTTGCTGAATACTGGTATATCTTTAAAATGTTAACATATTGCATACCTTTTATCAACTTCATAATGTTTCTATCTTTATAGTTAGATAAATTTATATTAATAGAGATAATGTATATTTTGGCGCATATACAGAGCATAAACCTTTAATGGCTTTTATATGAGAATTTAATGGATATATCTAAGATTAATATGAAATATAAATGTAAAAAAAACAAAAACAAAAAACAAAGCAATGTGTCTCAACTAAAGCAGTTTTTGCCATGGATGTTAGAAAATCAAATTTAATAGTGCATGTAAAAAAAGATATAGGTATTATAGAATGTCACTTAATGTACAGTATCTTTTAGGGCTTCCCATTTACCAAAGTCATGCTTTCTTTCTTATTGCAAACCTCAATACACTCCTGTAAGATAGAACTCATTATTAATAAAATACTTTCATATGAAAGCTGCTACCAGAAGTGTAAAATAATACATTGTTTTCCTGATCTGTGACTGACAGGTGGTAGGCACCCACAGCATTGGGCCAATAACACGCAAAGGTTAGCTAGCAGCTGCATTCCACCCCAGCTGCAAGTATGGTCATCCACATGAAACCACATGCTTCAGACATGTTCCATGCTTACAAACATCAGGTAGCCTATGTAGGGTTTGAACGACATGCAGAAGAGAAGAATCACCACCTGAGAGTTCCTCTAGGGGGTTACTACAGTAACAAACTAATGCACTACTCTTTGCAATAGCGTTAACTGCACCTGTTTGCACCATTACTGTAGGTTTTTTTGGAACATTGTTAACCTTTACATAGCAGGGGAAGAGAAGCCTTCAAGCACCATCCAAGACCATTTCTACTGCTAGCTTTGATATTTATTGAATGCACATAATCCATGCTTCAATACAAGTTTCCTTTCTTACATTACTATGGAGATAGCAATCTCCTACTGGAGGTACTTCTTACTACTGAAGAAGGGTTCTGAATTTGACATACTGAGCACCGAAGTCAGAAGAAGGAGAGCAAGATAGAAGTAGCCTTTCAAGAAGACGATCCCTTTCTTTGCAAAGAAAAGCCACCAGACCTGGGTCAGACCACCCATGCAGTTGTTCTAATTTATTCTGGGGCCCTAGCAGTCCTCTGACCAGTCCCAAAATTGGGTAACTGTAAAAATGACAGAAAACTATCTTGCTACCTGTCCTGTGCCAAGCATTGCTTGGCTGGACCCAAGAATCAGGGCTCTATGGCAATCTTGTACTAAAATCCTGATCCAAAGCCCACTGAAGTCAGTTGGAGTCTTTCTATTGAATTCAGTTGGCTTTGGATTAGGCCCATAATTCTGCACTCATGTACACCATGCAACTGCATTATCAATAACAACGCTGAAAATGTGATACAGGACTCAATTAATAAAGAACTAAAGGAGGGTGATGTAATTAGTGCAAACCAACATGAGTTTATGAAAAAGAGATCCTCTCAAACTAACTGTATAAGTTTGGTTTACAGATATAATTGTGATGTCATATTAGAGTACTGTAAGGAGTTTGACTTGATACCAGACAACATTTTGATTAAAAAACTAAAACAATATAAAATTCATATGGCACACATTAAATGGATTAAAAACTGGCTAACTGATAGGTCTCAAAATGTAAGTAAATAGGAAATCATCATCGAGCGGAGGTCTGTTTCCAGAGGTATTCTTCAGGGATCGGTTCTTGGCCCTAAATTATTTAATAATTTATCGATGACTTGGAGGAAAACATAAAATTAGTGCTTTTCATACCAACAGTTTCCCAAAATGTTTCACCTGGGTAAAATGAACATAAGTAACTTAGAAAGGAAAATTTTTGAAACAAGTTGTACAAACCTTTTTTTTTATTCTGTGGGGTCAGTGCCGGCCCACAACATTTTGGCACCTGAGGTAGGGAGCTCAAATGAAGCCCCCATTCCCCCTCGCTTGGGCCAAAACTTTGAAAGGTCTCAATTCTGTCTTCTTCCTGTTCTACTTCCCTCATGATACTGCTCTGCTACCTACCCCAATAAAGGAGAACTAACAACTTAAAATGCCTTGTTCACAAGCATAGAAAAGCTTCCTTTGCTTTCTTTCTTTTTCTGAATGCTGCCCCAGAAGACCGTTTTCTTCTTTCACTCATGACTGCTGTTCTGTGCCAGCTCTACTGGCTCTCAACACTCAATTGAAGGGGACAAATAAGCAGGCTGGTAGCAGGGCCTGAGTGAGGGAAGAGATCAGCATCTTAAGGGCCTAACTGGCTCCTACTACTTCAGTTGACTGCCTGTTCTCCTCAAGTGGGTTCAGTGAAGCAGCAGGAAACAGGAAGCTCCCTGAGAAGCTGGTATTAATCAGTCCAGGCTCCTGGGGGTGCTAGAGAGGTACATAAGAGGCTCCTCCTCCTCTCTCTCCCTGGAGCTCCTGCTGCTTTCTGTTATTCCCTCTCACCTTTTCTCCTGCCTGCCTGTTATATCTCTTGCGCCCTCCTTCCTCCAGCACAGCACTCCACCATCTCTGTGTATCTAGAGCACAGAGAATACATATGCACCAGCAGCAGACACAATTTTCTACATCTAGGTCCTATGGTGCCCCCCACAGTCTGGCACCTGAGGCAGCCGCCTCAGTTTGCCTCGTGGTAAGGCCATCCCTGTGTGGGGTAAATCTGATCAAGCTGCGGTACATGCTACTACAGTAATTGTACTGGGGAGTGAGGATAACTACTCAAATTTGACCCAGTTTTGTGAACCTCTGTGAACCTGTCACTGAAACTGGACATGTTTCATCATGAACATTTTGCTCAGCTCTAGGTAAGAGATGAAGTGTGAACTCAGTGGAGAGTCAGTGAGGCAGAAACACACAAGAGGGCTGTTCTAGGTGACAGTAACTTTCTCAAATCAGCAATCGTTAGAGTGTGTGGAGAGAGGGAAGGGAAGCCACTGCTAGATGAGTGGAGGATGGGGGAAACAAACTGAGAGACAAGGTGAGCCAGATAGACTTGATTCAGGCTAATTACTTTTTACACATAGCAATCTTCCTCTAGAATTTTGTACAAAGTGTAATCAAAAGACCCATAAATGAGCCTAACACCTTCAATGCCTACTTTTATAGTACTCAGAGCTACCAGATACAAATAACACTTCAGCATATTATTTGTATTTATATGCCATCTGTGACAACTGTTAAAATCTCTGCTGACTTTTGAATTTTTTTTATTACCTGCATGTTTCCTGCACTAGTTTGGTACAAGTAAATTATTAACATGGTACACTAATAACTTCGCTTTGGGGGGGCTTTTGTAAACTGCGTGTACACAAGTGTGCATGCAATAATGTGCATATGATTGTGCACCTAATTTCTTAAAATTTAGGAACTAACTCCTGTTGAATTCATCTAGGGACCCTAAAGCTGGACTCAGCACTGAGGAACATGTCCGAAGCAGGAAGACAGGAGGCAGTCATGGCTGCATTAAAATTCATCCTTTCTCAACATCAGTTATCATCCCGCCTCTGCCACCATATTCCACACTTGAAAGTGTCCTCTCACACTTGAGTCTAGCACTAGGGTCCCTAACTTGAACTCATCAGGGCTCATATTTAGTTATTACCCATTTTTATTAAAGAGAAACAAAACTGTTGGCAGTACAAGTTATTTTCTTACAAAGGTTTAAAGAGAGAGGTTGGCAGATTTAAGGTAAAATGGAAAAGTTGAAGTTAATATTTCTGCAAACATTTGTTTAAAAAAAACATTGATTTTTCCCTCATCCCCCGCAAGTTTATTGCAGGAAGGATACATTTAAAATAGCCAGCTTAAGGTAAAATTTAAAATAGTGACACATCTCTAAACATTTGTGTAACAGAGGCATTCGTTACTGACAGTAACTTTTATAGCATCAGACAACGAGTGATGACTGCATGGGTGCAATTGTGTGTCAGCAGAATGCAGGGCCGGCTCCAGGCGCCAGCGACGTAAGCAGGTGCCTAGGGCGGCCAATAGAAAGGGGCGGCACTCCATCAGTTATTGGGGCGGCACATCCAGGTCTCCTGCAGCACTTCGGCGGCAGCTCAAGTGCTCCGTTTTAGTCTTCAGCGGAAATTCGGTGGCAGGTCCTTCACTCCGTCTCTTCCTCTTCGGCAGCACTTCAGCAGCAGCTCAATCTGGTTTTTCTTTTCTTTTCTTTTTTCTCCTTCACCACTTGGGGCAGCAAAAAGGCTGGAGCCGGCCCTGGCAGAATGGCAGCTTACAAACAACTGCCTCTGGTGTGAGTTGAGTTTTGAAGGAGTATCTGCACCTTTGCTGGGTGTGAGCTGGCTCTGATGAGATGGGATAGGGATTTGTTTTTCTGAAGTAGTTAATAGTATGCATGAAGCACTGAAAATCCTAACCTCTCTCTGGCTGTGCATTAACAGGTAAAGGTAAGAACATTTTTATTAGTATTCTTGCATTCCATACTATTCTGACTAAAACTGCAGAACAGCATGGTAGTACAGGTTAGATTTACTACTGTTCTTTAATTTTAAAATGAGGAGGGTCTGTATGAAGTGATAAATGTTGTGTAATCAGAGGAGAGGTGTGAAGGACTCTGGGCCTTGTTTATCCATTATAAAACTCCATGTTGCCTCCCATCCATAACCAAAGAATGAAGGCAACACCCATAGCTGAGTCTGGAGTTGATTGTGCTGCTTTCATAGCACTCCCCAGTCTTTCCAGTTCAAAGGATTACAGAGAGGGAAGAAAACTTGAAAATAGGTCATTGACATCACAGTGCAGTGCAACACTGTAATACATTGAACAGGCTGGCTCAGGACACACTATTCTGAAGATGTCTCTAAACTAGGGCTGTCGATTAATCACAGTTAATTCATGTAATTAACTAAAAAAAAAATAATTGTGATTAATCGCAGTTTTAATCACACTGTTAAACAATAGAATACCAATTGAAATTTATTACATGTTTTAGATGTTTTCTACATTTTCATGTATATTGTATTCTGTGTTGTAATTGAAATCAAAGTGTATATTATTTTTATTACAAATATTTGCATGGCAAAAATGATAAACAAAAGAAATAGTATTTTTCAATTCACCTCATACAAGTACTGTAGTGCAATCTTTTGCCATGAAAGTTCAACTTACAAATATAGATTTTTTTTTGTTACATAACTGCACTCAAAAACAAAACAATGTAAAACTTAACTTCAGAGCCTACAAGTCCACTCAGTCCTACTTCTTGTTCAGCCAATCGCTAAGACAAACAAGTTTGTTTACATTTACAGGAGATAATGCTGCCTGCTTCTTATTTACAATGTCACCAAAAAGTGAGTTTGCATGGCACTTTTATAGTTGGCATTGCAAAGTATTTACGTGCAAGATATGCTAAACATTCGTATGCCCCTTCATGCTTTGGCCACTATTCCAGAGGACATGTTTCCATGCTCATGACGCTCGTTAAAAAAAATTCATTAATTAAATTTGTGACTGAACTCCTTGAGGAAGAATTGTATGTCCCCTACTCTGTTTTACCCACATTCTGCCATATCAGCACTTCAGTCGCTTGGTGGTGATGTCTGTACATGGAGGTGGAAGAGAGAGAGAGAGCATGGCAAATGTCTCTCCCTTTTATCATGTTCTTTCTTCCCTCTTGGCTTTGTACCCCCCCCCCCCTTCAGGGTCAGGTGAGCATTACCTCATTGCAGTCCCAAACTGACCAGAGGAAGGGGGTTGACTCCCTCGAGAGTCCAACAGATCCTTTGTTGCTGCCTAGGCCAGTGTCCATTGTTCCTTTGAGACTGGGCTCGGTTTGTCCCATATATGCCCTGATGAGGTGTGCACTGCCCCTCTGCCCCTGGAAAGTTTTGCCTGGGCTTGTTTTAAGCCACGAGGACACATTTTCAGGCTCATAACTATATACATGAAATTACAACCGATAACATTACTATAACAACAATGCTCAGTGCATTATGAGCCTTCCGAACACACCTGACATGACAAACTTTGCAATGGATACTACACAATCATTTTATAAGGATGAACATGGGGGTGCAGGGTGTTCCCCCAAGGCACAGAGTGTCACAAACACACATTCACATGGGGAGTCTGGTTACAGAACATGTTGTCTATAAAGTTCACACAAATACCATTGTAATCCTGGAGGATCGGTCCATCAGTGGCAGGCACAGTGCACGGCTTCCTCCAAAGTACATGGTCGTGTCACTGCCTGGACCAGTGGACTCCATCCTGTCACCTGGAAACCATTGTGGCCCTCAAGATTTTAAATTGTGGCCCTTAAGTGTGACTGGGCTAGGAAAATGTTTGATTATGGATTGTAAATATCTTCCCAGAGCTGTGACCTGCAATTTTTAATCTGAAGTTTTAAATCAGCTCCATTGCTACACGGATGAGAGAGGGGACAACACCTCCTCAACTGTCCCTGTAGCCCCAGGAACAGCTCTGGTTGAGCCTGCTGTCCCTTCCCTACTGGAGCTGCTTAGCAATTCCCGCTCTGGCCACTTGCTACAGTACAGGGGAAAAGGAGGAGAGAGTAGTTCTGGCTGCTCCATGCTTGCTTCCTTGTCTGGCAGTGGAAGCCCCAGTGAGATCAGGACAAGGAGTTCAACTCGATCTAACTGAGCCTAAGGGCAGGTCTACACTATAGGGCTCAGTTGACCTAAGTTACACAGCTCCAGCAATGTGAATAACATAGCTGGAGTCGACATAGCTTAGGTTGACCTTTTGCAGCGTCTACACCATGTTGGGTCAATGGGAGAAACTCTCCCGTCGACCCAGCACGGTATAGACACCACAAAAGGTCAACCTAAGCTATGTCAACTCTCCCCTCAAAAAAAAAAAACGAGGAGTCCTTGTGGCACCTTAGAGACTAACAAATTTATTTGGGCATCAGCTTTCGTGTGCTAGAACCCACTTCATCCCGTCGACTTACCTTATGTTTCTTGTTCCAATATCGTAGTCTATGGAAGAGCGATTGGCAGTCAATTTAGCTGATCTTCACTAGACCCGCTAAATCAACCCCCAGTGGATCGATTGCCACGTGTCAATACCCGGTAAGTGGAGACAGGCCCTAAAGCAGCACCTTGCAAAGGATGTCTCCCCAGCCCCATCACAGCCATCCAGGGCAGCACAGGAGAGGGTAAAGAGGTATAGTTGAGAGCCAGTAACCAGTCACAGCTGCTGTTTCTCTGACACAGCCTGATGCAGGTTAAGTTCTACTCCAGCCCCTCCCACTCTCCCCATTCAGAGGCCATGCAGGTTGTTGTTGTTTTTTTCTCTTGCCAATGCTCTAGCATCATAAAGGAGAGGAACAGGGCAGAGAATCTGCCCCAAAGTACTGACTATGGTTCCTCAGTCTTTTTGAAATCATGTTTGGCCTTCAGGCTGAAAAGGTTGAACTCCACTGAGATAGACTGTTTTGTATGTGTGTGTGGGTAGGGGTTTAGGGATATAAGTTACATGTAAAACTGCCTCCTACTCTCACCTTATCTAGATGATACGAACAAGCAACTCATCATAAAGTCAGGATCATTATCTGAACAACTCAATGCCTAATTTCAGATTGATCCTCTGGATTTATCTCCCCAGCTTCCTCCCCCACCTTTTATCTTGCATGAAGTACACAGCCAAAAACGTTTGAGTGTGTGTTCCTCCAGGGTTAAAATAATGCCACTGTAGAGATTCTCTGGTAGACAATTCAGGTCTCAACTCCCAGCACGAAGGCTGTGGAGTTTCTCATGAATATACAGCTCAGCCAATAAATCTGTGTCACTGGTGATTATCCCAGAACTCCAGTGACTCCCCCACACATTCGGTGCAAACTCCATTACATGCCCATAGTGCACAACACACACAAATTCAACACAAAATGAAAGGTGCCCACAGTTAAAGCAAATATCTGCTCAAGTGCTTTAAAACGTGATTATGTAATAGATATAAGCATAGGAAAGTCATGTAGCTAAGACCAATGTTTATCCCACCCCTACCGTAATACAACCATGTTCAGTTTACTAACTAAGTCTGAATTTTGTGCAATAGTCCCTATTGAACATATCACCTTCATGCTGCATCCATGGGAGTCTGTGGAACTCAGTTCAGTTCCCTCAGAAAATAACTACTGAAAAACAAGGGTAACTGAAAGGAGAAGCCCAGATTTGCATCAGCTCAACCTGAAAACACTCACACAAAATGCCGAGTCAAAGTTACAGACTGATAAAAAACTAGTGTAATCAAGGATGAAAGTAGATATTCCAACCTTCAAGTCAGTATAAGCCAGCAAACATACACAAACAATAATGGGAACCAGTCTCAGACAGTCTCAAACTAATGAAACATGTGGGAAATAGGCAGAATTTTCCAACACACAATGAAGTTTAAGAAAAAGACATATACACTCAGCACAAGACATATACACAACTTTGTTGTTCAGTTCCACATCATTCCATTGTTCCCACAAAACTTCCCCTGGAAGGTGCAGAGATAGAAGTGGCAAGCCAACTACCACTCCTGTCCCAACACTCCTCATATACATCATCTCTCAGTTTCACTTCCATGTGAAACCAACTGCCAGAATCTCCAGCTAATCAAACTAGACCTTGAAATAAAACACAGAGGAAAAGATTTCTTTTAAAATTAACCCTTAAAACTTACAGTACTTAGGAATGAGACAGAATAGTTGTGGCAAAAACTCAGCTCAAAACTGAAAATTGGACATGCTGGTTCGGATTAGCACCCAGATGCACACAAGTGGAGAAGTGATATAGTAAGTTATGAAAAACATACAGGATATTCCAAAACCTGAATCAGTTTACACCAACAATCACAAAGAAAAACACACTTACACACAGCAGACAAATAAATCATCTCAGATTAGAGGGGGGAAATGGTGCAATTAGGAATAAAAAAGGATTTTCTAACTTGCAAAACATTTTAGACCAAACACAAACAGATCAGAAAGTTAAGGTCCTCACACAGACTTGTTAGAAATTGGGAATAAAGATGAAGGAGAAAGGATATTCCAACATCTATGCACCTTTATCCCAAACAAAATAAACCAAAAAGTACATGTGCTCCACTTACAGACAGAAGAAAAACTTGTGTAATTAGGCATGGGAGATGATATTCCAACACCCCAGTCAGTTTAACCCAATAAAAAAAGACCAGAACACACACACACAACAGAAAATTATCTCTCAAGTCCCTCTGAGGTGAAAAAATGGTTTATTGGGAATAAAAAAGGTCTTTTGAACATCCACAGCAATTTAGCCCAACACAAACACTGAAGTGAGCTTTTTAAGACTTTTTAAAATTTGGGATTAAATAGGAAGGAGAATGATGGTTTGGAAAATCCTGTCTCTTTATCCCAACTAAAATAAACAAAAAGTACAAAATCTTTGGTCCCACTTACAGACTGAGGAAAAACTGTTGTAATTAGGAATGAAAGATGCTATTTCAACAACTGAGTCAGTTTACCCAATAAAAAATGACAAAATACACAACAGAATAAGCTTCCAGTCCACTCTGGTTTTAAAATGTTGGGGATGGGAATAAAAGAGGATTTTCCATCATCCAAAGCAATTTAGCCCTAAAAAAAACACACACGCAGGTGAGAAAGCTGAGGTCCTCTCACAGACTTTTTAAAAATTGGGATAAAGTAGAATGAGAAAGAATACTAGAATATCTCAGTCCTCTTTCCCCAACAAAGACAGAAACAAGGAAAAAAATCTTGGGTCCAAGTTACAAACTGGGAAAAAGCTGGTGTAAGTAACAATGGAATAGGATATCCCAATAACCGTCAGGTTAACCCAACAGAAAAGGACAAGAACACAGGTCTGAAAGATGAGGCCCTGAGACAGAATTTGGAGCAATTGGTGTTAAATAGGAAGGAGAAAAGATATTCTTGTTCCCTAGAGTCTCTTTATCCATACCAAAAAAACCCCAAAAGTATAGAATGCGGGGTCCATAGCTGTTACCGCTCAAGAGAGAGATCTTGGAGTCACTGTGGATAGTTCTCTGAAAACATCCATGCAGCAGTAGTCAGAAGAGCTAATGGTATGTTAAGAAACATTAGGAAAGGGATAGATAATAAGATAGAAAATATCATGCCACTATATAAATCTATAGTATGTCCACACCTTGAATACTGCATAGAGTTCTGCTTATCCCATCTCAGAAAAGATATAATTGAAATGGAAAAGGATTAAGGGTATGGAACAGCTTCCATATGAGGAGAGATTAAAAAGACTGGGACTTTTCAGCTTGGAAAAGAGATGACTCAGGGAGGATATGACAGAGGTCTATAAAATCATTAAATGTGTGGAGAAAGTGAATAAGGAAGTGTTTTTTACTCCTTCACGTAACATAAGAACCAGGGGTCACCTAATGAAATTAATAGGCAGCAGGTTTAAACAAAGAAAAGGAAGTACTTCTTTACACAATGCACAGTCAACCTGTGGAACTCATTGCCAGAGGATGTTTTAAAGCCAAAACTATAACTGGGTTCAAGAAAAATTAGGTAAGTTCATGGAAGATAGGTCCATCAATAGCTTTAGCCAAGATGGTCAGGGATGTAATCCCATGCTCTGGGTGTCCCTAGCCTCTGAGTACCAGAAACTGGGAGTGGATGACAGGAGATGGATCACTTGATTGTCTGTTCTGTGCATTCCCTCTGAAGCACCTGCCATTAGTCTTTGTTGGAGGACAGGATACTGGGCTAGATGGTCCATTGGTCTGACCCAATTTGGCCTTTCTTACGTTCTTAATTAGGAATCAAAAAAAATATTCGATCTCCAGAATCAGTTTAAGTCAACAGCAAAAGAACAAAATACCTTTATATACAAGAGAAAAATAACACTCCAGTCCCTCAATCTTGAAAAAAAATGTATTTGGGAATAAAAAATTCTTCCAACATCCAAAGCACTTTAGCCCAGCACAAACACACACTCAGGTCAGAAAGTTAAGGTCCTCACACTGAGTTGTTAGAAACTGGGGATAAAAGAGGAAGGAAAAAGGATATTCTAACATCTAAGTCTCTTTCTCCCAACATGAGCTTGAAAGTTCACAAGACAGTTCTTGGGGAAGTGAAAAATTAGAAAATCTTGAGAAAGTAGGATGTGATTTCAGTCATTTTAATATATAGATCATAGAGTTCTGGAATGCTAGCCAAGAAAGTTTCCACGATCTGATATAAGAAGTTCAATATTCAAAATAAGGAACTTTAAAGCTGTGTGGATTACTTTCTGAAATGACATAGCTGAACATCATCAGGCTGTGTGGAAGAACAGAACAGAGAGAATGGACAGACAATTTAAAATGAAACTAGGCTAATTTTAGCCTATTATTTAGAATAGTAGCTCAGGAGAGCTGAGAACTCTCCTTCAGTTGTATCATGGATTTATAATGTACATGACTGTTATTGGGTAATATAAGAAATGATGAAATCTATTTGTTATTTTATCATTTAATTTCTTAATGTACAGTATGTGCTTTGATCTTTAATATTTAGAATTCTTTATTTAAGCTTCAGTTGACAAATTTGGAACAAGAGTGTTATGACCGCTCTTGAATGTGAAATGTGAAATTCACAGCTGCATAAACTGAATGTATCTTGGAAATTTATGAGATTAGTTTAATTTATATTTTTTGTTGAAGTTACAGCCATACATTGTGGGGAAAAAGAAGTAAAGTTCACTACAAAATCCAGCTACAAGTATTTATAGAGTGTAAATGCTAAGCAGGGAGATGAATTTGTGAGGGTAAGAAGATGGAATCAACCAAAAGAAAATTTGGGATTAAGGACAACAAGCATTTCTAATACTGACCCCTGCTTTCAGTCTAGATATTCCTCTTTCTTCTTTGAGTTCCTGAATTAAACTGCTGGGGATGTGGAGATCTGAAAATGTTCCTCCAATAGCTCCCCAGCTGTGGGCCTTTGTGTGGGAAGTAATAATAATATCTTCCATTTGTACCATGCCTTTTTTCCTCCCAAAGGATCTCAAAACACTGCAAATTGTTCAAAAATTAATTACTTCTCTCATCTACCAGGAATACAATCTAAATAACATGCTGCTTAAACAGTCAGAAATTTTGACAAAGGACACACGGACAAAAACTTCCATTTTACAGAGTGAAATCATGGGAACCTTCTTGTCCATCACCTCATATAATTAGGGTTTTATCTGAAAGATGAGTGATTCCCAAAAGTGATTGGAACTCAGAGTTCTCAGAGGGCAAGAGTAGGGTGGGGAATATGGCATCTCTTATGAGTTGCAAAAGTAGACAGTGGGAAGATTTAGTGGCCTTGAAGAGCACAGATTCCTTAGAGAGAAGGCAGAAAGTATGTGAAATGCAGCAATTCATAAAGGGGTCTCTCTAAGGAGGGAGCACTGGGATTGATACTCAAGTTGATATGTTTCTCAAAACAAAGATAAAACATTCAGAAAGAATAGAATCCTGCTACTTGTCTGATTGCAAGATAATCACTACTGCCCAGACAAGTAGGCATTTCTCTTAACAGATCACTGTGGACATGAGCTTCAGAGGACCTGACCAACTGAGCTCTAATCTCAGAGGAGTCTTTGGCCTGGTCCCCACTAAGCCCCCACTTCGGACTAAGGTATGCAAATTCAGCTACGTTAATAACATAGCTGAATTCCAAGTACCTTAGTCCGAACTTACCGCGGTCCAGACGCGGCAGGAAGGCTCACCCATCGATGCCGCGTACTCCTCTCGGCGAGCTGGAGTACCGGCGTCAACGGCGAGCACTTCCGGGATCGATCCCAGAACATCGATTGCCTGCCGCCGGACCCTCCGGTAAGTGAAGACGTACCCTTTGTGTCAGGCTCACAACCTGTTCTATATAAAATGTCGACTGGGTTTAAGAGAAGGGGTACACTGAGCTGGAGTCTAGAGGCAGACATCTTTCCTGAAGGAATACCAGCTTCTAAATCAATGGGAACAATAACAAATGATGGCTGTTTTTTCTAGGATCATTCTCACAAGGAAAATCTGTAGCGAATTAATGGTCATCTTGCCACAGGACAGCCTGTGGATTCAAATCCTATTTTAAGTATTGGGATATGGAGGCAGGTTTGATGCCAGAAACTGGAATATTATTCTCTCTACTCATCCCACCACCGTTCCTCTCACTGCGTCTCCCACACTTCCCTTTCCTGTTCTCCCAACATTCCCTAACCCCTCCATCTCCTCCCTCCTTCTCTCCATCTTGCATAATCCCATCTCCTGCCCTCATACTCCTCTGGCCCATCAGGCTCACACATGGCGAAAAAGGGCTGTCATCTTCCACAAGGGCAGCCTGGCCTTAGCCACATTATTTCCAATGGGATGTGGCAGCCATTTTTAGAAGAGGCAGCCTCATTTTTTCCTGTTAAAGATCATCTTGGCTGAGGGAAACCTCTGGCTTTAGCCCTATTGACACTAATGGGAGAAGGTAGCAATTACGGATAAGAGCAAAACACCATGAGCTTCAAGACAGATATCAGGAAATTATGAAAAACCTTAAAAAATTATCTTGAGGCTGATGATAAAATCATGAGAGTTTGACATTCTGAAGCTAGCAAAAGCAGGCACAACCTCCAGAATAATGAAAGCAAGCACCAGTTCATCAGACTGAAGAACCTCATCTGCTTATTTCCAGAAGAGAGGCCATAAGCCGCTTACCTGCTTCTGGTGCAGGTGTTAAAATCACAGTTTCCCTCTCCAAGAGGCAGCTACAGCCATGAACAACTTCTGAGAATTACTTCCTGCTCAATGAGCCTTCTCATATGGAACGATGTCATCCATTGGAAACTGTCTGTCTCCATGTATGTTCCAAGAAACACTCACTCACTCACCCATTCAGCAGGGATAACTCTGATACATTACTTAAATTCTACACTGTTTACTTTTGTTTAGTAGCAGAAGCTTTTAATAACAAAACACTCTGAGCCTATTATGCAAAACTGTGAACCTAAAGAGTATATTATTGGTCACCCAGTTCAAGCATACACATTTTCAAATGGGCTTTATATATTAAACAAAAGTCAAGATTTCTGATTCCTGCAAATTGGATTGAAAGGCTGAATTCAGACTACTTGATAAATATTAGAAAGATGAATATTATGCATTAATCAAACTGCATGAGCTTTTAAAATTTCCCCCTTTTTATGCTTTGTTGGCATTCGCTAGTGACTGAGTGCTCTGCAGATATTTTTTTTGAAAATATATTTGAGACTTGCAGCTCAAACAACATAGAAAGTGTGCAGGTACCTAACACTACAGCCTAGTCAGAAGTTTCCAAAGATCAGTATTTTTGTCCTTGTTTTATTAACTATTTTCTTTTTTAACATCTTTGGTTCATTTTTGTTGTGGTGTTTTTGTTTGTTAGTTTTTTTACAGTGACGTGCAGCAAATACAGCTTTATTAGGAAAAATAATATAAATAGACTAAAATGTTTAACCCCAGTTTTTTCTTGTATGATGCCATTGCACAAAACATATAGGACCAATTTCTGCCTTACAATTGCATGGACCATAGATGCACACCAGAGAAGTTGTAAACTGGTGCCTCCATACTGCAAAAAACAAACAACAACAACAAAAACTGCAGCAAGTCTCAGAACCCATGTGTGACATTCCCCATGGTGTCCCCTCAGTTCTTCAGTTGGGGTGCCTTTTACACTGCTTTGCTGTGAGAACAACCACTCCTGTTCTGTTCACACACAGCTTCTAGCATGCAAAATCACTCCTAACTGAATTATATGAGTGCTTCTAGCCAGCCACTCCTGAATTATACTGCAGAGTGACACTAGCAAATTCCTAGTCCCAGACTTGGTCCCAAAAAATGTGTCTTGTACTGCCCAGGTCTTTCCTTCTGGAAAATATATAAGCTCTTAGAAAGTCCATCACTTCATTAATAGAAAATGATATGCACAAATCCTGTTATCTCAAGTGAAGTTTCTCAAATATTTCAATCCAAACACACACAGGGTTAGATAAAACAATAAAAAAAGTTTATTGACTATAGAAAGATAGATTTTAAGTGAGTACATATACTGAGACACAAAAATAAGAATTGATTACAAAGAAATAAAAGTAAAACACAAACTACGGTAATATCTACCTTAACTAGCTAAGTGAGTTTTAAGCAAAAGGTTTCTCTCACCACATGCTTACAGCAGTCTAGCTGGATTACTTCTCTCAGTTCAATGATGCTTCTTTTGTCTTTCAATTGTTATTGATGTCATGAGTAGAGATGAAGAGAGAGAGGGGTGATTTGTATCTTCTGTTCTCCCTTGTTATAGCATTTCTCTTCTTTGAAAATCCTCTCCCAATGGGGTTCAAGCAACAGCAAGTCTGTTTACCCGGGATGTAAATTTCTCTCTCACACCCTTCTTGCTGCCAAAGAATGGCCACTTAATCAGGTGATGGTCTATTTGATTTTGACAACACATGGCTGAGGCATCAGTTTGCCTTTGTCTCTGAGGAACTGGTTTGTGTCTGCTTTTCTAAACTTTGAGCATGTCTCAGCAATGTCATACAGTAACATCTTATAACTTTACATACAATGTTGCTACACACATTTTATCAGGACACTAATGATCAGCAAATTATGAATTTTCAAATGATACCTCACCAGGTATGATAAATGAAGTGGGGGGTAATTCCCTTTGATGGATACCCAGCCAGCCAGTTAGCTGTAAAATTCCTCTTGATAGCTGTTCTCTACTTGTTTTACCTGTAAAGGGTTAAAAAGTCCCCCAGATTATTAAAAAAAAAAGTGGGCACCTGACCAAAAGAGCCAATGGGAAGGCTAGAACTTTTAAAAATTGGGAGAGAAACTTTCCCATTGTCTGTTTTTCTCTGGGCTGTAGGGACACAGAGCAGCAATGCTATAAGCAGGAATGATATTTAAGGTTTGAACCAGGTATAAAAAAGTATCTTCCATATCTAGAAGAAATTATTTGGACAGGGAATGTTTAGTTAGACACAATCAGGTGTATTTCTTATTTTGGCTTGTGGAGCTCCTCTGTGCTAACCCCTGATGCTTTTGTTTGCTTGTAATCTTTAAACTGAACCCCCAAGAAAGCTAATTTGGGTGCTTAATTTTTGGAATTGGTCTTTTAAAATCTAGCAAAAGCCTAAGTCCCAAATATATTTTTTCCCTTTTTGTTTTTAATAAAAATTACCTTTTTTAAGAACAGGATTGGATTTTTGGTGTCCTAAGAGGTTTGTGCATGTTATTTGATTAACTTGTAGCACAGCTAAGTTCCTTTGTTTTCATTCTCAGCTCTTCCCCGGAGGGGGGTGAAAGGGTTTGAGGTACCCCAAAGGGAGGACTTCCCAAGTGTTCCTTCCTGGGTCCAAGTTTTTTTTTGTGGTTTTTTTTTTTTTTTTTTTTGCATTCGTGTGATGGCAGTGTTTACTTAGCCAAGGTCAGAGAAAAGCTGTAACCTTGGGAGTTTAATACAAGCCTGGAGTGGCCATTATTAATTTTAGAATCCTTGCAGGCCCCAACCTTCTGTGCTCAAAGTGACAGAGTGCGGATTCAGCCTTGACATGGTGGCTCAGCAATGGGATCATTTAGAACCAGAACTACAGACCTCAGGATTTTAAAAGGACACATTTTTCCTTTTGGCTGCTTGAAAGCCAGAGAGTTCTTTCTTTCTTTCTTTCTTTCTTTCTTTCTTTCTTTTCCTTGCTGCTCAGGTGGAACAGGCAAGCCAAACAATTAGCCTGCAAAGCCAGGTAGTCCAACAAGCAGTTTATTTTTTTTCTAGCTTTGTGGCAACGAAATAGTTAGCTAGAGTAGGGCAGCCTGTGCATGAGGTTGAGGTCAGGCACTAAAACCCTAGAGAAACCAGTCTTCCCAAAGTGGCACGCCACAGAGAACACAGACCCAGATCAAGCCCAGACATTAAACTCCATGACAGAAATGCAGGGAAAGAATGGGGGACCGGGAACTTCCTAGGAGGGAAGGATCAGCCCTCCACAAGCCGAGATCCAGGTGCCAGGATGGAGGGATGACTTTAACTCTGGTCAAGTTCTAACTGAGGCAGAAAGGAATTTCTTCTTAGAGATGAGGCACTTGGAAGCGGAGGACAAGCGCTTGGAGGTGGAAGTGGAGGAAAGGAGAGAGGAGAAGCACTTGGAAATGAAGCGCTTGGAGGCAGAAATGGAGCTAAAGCGCTTAGAGCTGGAAAAGGCTAAGCTGGATCAACCAGGTAACCATAACAGACCTTCTCCAGGTACCGCTCCCCATTCCAAGAAATTCCCCACATACAAGGTAGGCGAAGATACAGAGGCCTTCTTAGAAAATTTTAAAAGGGCCTTCTTTGGGTAGAACACCCCTCCAGACCAGTATATGGTGGAGCTGAGGCTGCAGCTCAGTGGACCCTTAGCAGAGGTGGCAGCTGAAATGCCTAAAGAACACATGAACAAGTATAAACTTTTTAAACAAAAGGCCAGAATTAGAATGGGACTAACACACGAGCATGCCCGTGGCGGTTCGGAGCCCAAAGGTGGAAACCAGACGAGGCATTTTCCCAACACGCCTACCACGTTGTAAAACATTGGGATGCCTGAATATCAGAAGCAAGTGTTAAATCTCTGGAAGAGCTGTCTCTCCTAATGCAAATGGAGCAGTTCTTTAGAGGGTGTTCTTGAGGAAACAGAAAGGTTCATCCTAGATGGGAAGCCCAAAATTGTAACCGAGGTGGGGAAGATCGGAACCAAATGGGTGGAGGTGGCGGAGAAGAAGAAAGCTAGTAGCAGTTGGAGAGAACACCAGAAGGGGAAACCCGAGACAACACCCCATCATCGGGGTCAGCCCAAAGCCTCACCTGGCAAGGAGGAGCCCTCCACATAGCCAGGGAGACCCCAGATGTCCTCTCGTCCCACCACCTCACTCTCTAACCACCTACCTTCCCCAGCCCCAAGTCAGCTGAGCAATGCTTTAAATGTAATGAGTTTGGGGCATGTGAAGGCAAACTGCCCCTGTAAGCACCAACCGACCGCAACTCATTACCAAGAGCCTTCAGGCCCAGATGCCTCGCAAATACCCCCAGAGTGAAGGAAAACTATGAGTGTGGGCAGAAGGAAGATTACTGCATGAAGAGACACTGGTGCACAGGTGTCAGCTATCCACCAATCCCTGGTGGTCCACAAATTCATCGGTCCAGAGGCCCAAGTGATGGTGCAATCCTTTGAGGCCAACTCTTAACTTGCCTACAGCCAAGCTTCCTGTCTAATACTAGGGCTGGTCAGGAATATGGACTTTTGCAGTCTATGATGATTATCCCATCCCCATGCTGCTGGGAGAAAACTTAGCCAACTATGTGAGGCTAACAAAAAGGGTGAGGATGGTCACCCGCAGCCAAGGTAAACAGGCCTCCACACCTAACTCCATTCCTGAGTCTCCTACAGGAACCCAGCCAGAGGTGGTGGAATGAGACTCCAGACCAGAGTCTATGGCAGCAGTTGTAGATCCTGTTCCTGGGACCCAGCCATAACCAGCCCAAGGATCAGAACTGGCAGAGCAGTCAGCACCAGAGCCCGTGCTTGCAACCCCACCAGCGTCAAGGGAGTCAGCACCAAAGGGTGCCACAGAGCCTGCACCTGCAGCGGCAGCTAAACCGGTGCAACAGGAGCCTGAAATACCACCTACTACACCAGAGGAGAGCGGTTCACAGTTGACGGAGACACCTCCATAACCTGCATCGCTTACAATGGGACCAAGCCCAAGTCCACAACCCAGAGAGGAACTAATGTCTCCAGCATCAAGGGAGCACTTCCAAGCAGAGCAGGAAGCAGATGAAGGACTCAAGGGAGCTTGGATGGTGGCACAGAGCAACCCACCGCTTTTCAGCTCTTCTAATAGGTACAACTGCTATAGAAGGAGGACTCTTATACAAGGAGACTCTTTCTGGTGGGCACAAGGAGGACTGGCATCCTCAGAGACAGTTGGTAGTTCCAACTAAGTATAGGGAAAAGCTCTTGAGCTTAGTCTGCTATCACCCTCATGGCCATGCTGGGGTGAACAGGACCAAGGACCATTTGGGGAAGTCATTTCACTGGGAGGGAATGGGCAAGAACGTTTCTATCTATGTCCAGTCTTGTGAGGTGTGCCAGAGGGTGGGAAGGCCCCAAGACCAGGTCAAGGCCCCTCTCTAACCACTCCCCATCATTGAAGTTCCATTTCATCATGTAGCTGTGGATATTCTGGGTCCTTTCCCAAAGAAGACACCCAGAGGAAAGCTGTACATACTGACTTTCATGGATTTTTCCACCCAATGGCTGGAAGCAGTATCTCTAAGCAACACCAGGGCTAAAAGCGTGACCCAGGCATTGACAGACATTTTTGCCAGGGTAGGTTGGCTCTCCGACATCCTTACAGATTTGGGAACTAACTTCCTGGCAGGGACCATGAATCATCTTTGGGAAGCTCATGGGTGTACCACTTGGTGGCCACCCCTTACCAGCATCAAACACATGGCCTAGTGGAAAAGTTTAATGGGACTTTGGGGACCATGATACAAAATTAATGAATGAGCACTCCAATGATTGGGACCTAGTGTTGCAGTAGTTGCTCTTTGCCTATAGGGCTGTACCACATCCCAGTTTGTGATTTTCACCCTTTGAACTCCTTTATGGCCACAAAGGTAAGGGGCCATTACAGTTGGTGAAGCAGCAATGGGAGGGGGTTACATCTTCTCCAGGAACTAACATTTTGAACTTTGTAACCAACCTGCAAAACACCCTCAAAGACTCTCTAGCCCTTGCTTGGGAAAACCTACAGGATGCTTAGCAAGAGCAAAAGTCCTGGTATGATAAACATTCCAGAGAGCGTTCCTTCAGAGTAGGTGACCAAGTCATGGTCCTGAAAGGGCTCCAGGCCAATAAGATGGAAGCATCATGGGAGCGGCTATTAATTACCTCATGACAGGTTTCAGAGTAGCAGCCGTGTTAGTCTGTATCCGCAAAAAGAAGAACAGGAGTACTTGTGGCACCTTAGAGACTAACAAATTTATTAGAGCATAAGCTTTCGTGGACTACAGCCCACTTCTTCGGATGCTTATGCTCTAATAAATTTGTTAGTCTCTAAGGTGCCACAAGTACTCCTGTTCTTCTAATTACCTCATAGCGTTCCCAGACCCTACCTTAAAATCTAAAGTATACCATGTTAATTCTCTAAAGCCCTTTTATTCCTGAGAAATGAAGGTTCTCCAGTTTACAGCCCAGGAGAGAGATGATGCTGAGTGGCCTGACAGCAAATCCAGGAGCTGTGCACTAGCTTCGGACCAATGTTTTCAGCCACCCCAGAACGGACAGAACAGGAATACCACTCCATTGACACAGGTGATGCTCACCCAATTAGAGCCCAACCCTACCGGATGGCTCCTCAAGCCAAAACTGCAATAGAAAGGGAGATCAAGGACATGTTACAGATGGGTGTAATCCACCCCTCTGAAAGTGCATGGGCCTCTCCAGTGCTTCTGGTTCCCAAGCCAGACAGGAAAATCTGCTTTTGTGTGGACTATCGTAAGCTAAATGATGTAACTCACCCAGAAAACTATCCAATGCCACACACAGATGAGCTATTGGAGAAACTGACATGCCCAGTTCATCTCCACCTTAGACTTAACTAAGGGGTATGGCAAGTGCCGCTAGATGACCCAGCCAAGGAAAGGTCAGCCTTCATCACCCACGTAAGGCTGTAGGGATTTAATGTGCTCCCTTTCGGACTGCGAAATGTGCCTGCCACCTTTCAGAGATTGGTAGATAACCTTCAGGCTGGATTTGGGGAATTTGCAGTCACCTATCTTGACAATGTAGCTATATTCTCAGATACATGGACAGAACACCCAGAATACCTCCAAGCTGTCTTCCAGCACATAAGGGAGACAGGATTAACCGTTAAGGTCAAAAAGTGTCAAATAGTCCTAAACAGGGTAATGTAATTTGGACACCAGGTGGGTCAAGGTACTACCAAGCCCCTACAGGCTAAGGTATCCAAAATTGGCCTGTCCCTAAGTCAAAGAAGCAGGTCCAATCCTTCTTGGGCTTGGCGGGATATTAGCGATGATTTGTACCACACGACAGCCAAATTGCCACCCCACTGACAGACCTGACCAGGAAAAAACAGCCAAATGCAGTTCAGTGTACTGAGGAGTGTCGGAAAGCCTTTAACCAGCTTAAGATGGCCGTTATATCTGACCCTGTACTGAGGGCCCCAGACTTCAACCAACCATGCGTCGTAACCGCAGACATGTCCGAGCGTGGTGTAGGAGCAGTTTTAATGCAGGAAGAACCAGATCAACAATCCATCCTGTCGTGTTTCTCAGCAAAAAACTTTCTGAGAGGGAAGCCACTGGTCAGTCTCAGAAAAAGAATGTTACACCATTGTGTATGCTCTGGAGAAGCTACGCCCATACATTTGGGAATGGCGGTTCCACCTGCAGACTGACCACACTGCACTGAAGTGGCTTCACACAGTCAAAGAGACTAGCAAAAAACTTCTTGGGTGGAGTTTAGCTCTTCAAGACTTTGATTTTGAAATACAACATATTTCAGGAGCCTCTAACAAAGTGGCTGATGCACTCTCCTGGGAAGGTTTCTCAGAATCAGCCAGGTAAAAATGTCCCTGCATTCTAAGTCATTGTAGTCCTTGAAATATAAAAAGTACTGTTTAGTTCTTCATGTAATTATTAGTAAAGTTAGCAGTGCATGTATCTTATTAACTCTGTTTCCAGATATACTTTGCACAAGATTTATCATAGTCTTGCAAAAAGGATGAAACCCAGCAAGGGGGTGGGTCTCAGAGATTGGGCTCCAGACTGAGCAAGAACTGTTGTTTTTACCCAGTTCCATGAGCTCTGCAAGCTCAAATAAGTTGACCTGGGTTCTGAGATTCACTGCCAGTTTTTTTGTTTTGTTGTGTTTTTCGCGTAGAAGTACGTGACTAGAATGCTTTAGAGTCTTGATTGTTGATCTCCTCCTAACCAGTAGCGATATCATTCCACAGGTCTTCTATAGCCAGATATGTGTAGGGAATTTATAGAAATCAGGGGACACGATGCACATATTTCTGAATATATGTTTGAGGGCCCCGTAATGACCCCTACATTGGTTGAACACACACACACACACACACACAAAAATCAAACAAAACCAGAAAACCCAATCCACACTCAGATTATCCCAAATCCTGTGCCCCCTGCATGGGGCTGCTGATGGACATAACACAGGCAAATAGTGTTTCAGAAACATCAGCGTGTTAAGGAGGCAATTTAATGTAAGACCAGGCTACAGCCCATAGTCTGCATGGTAATAACAACAGAAGGGAGTGGGTTGCATCCATATATAAATTCAAACAAGATCTAAATCAAAGAAACCTAAAAACCTCTGCTTTAAATCTAGCTTTCAAACCATAATAAAAAAGAATATTATTAGGGCTTTCTCCAGGACATCTCTGTATCTGGGTCTGTTTGCCTGACACTCTCTTTTTCATATCGCTTCTTTAAAAGAAGTGCAATGGGATATTTGCTTCGGACAACAGATGCTTACATGGTTTGTTTTAGACTGAGTTGCCAGCTGTTCCTTATGTTCCAAAACCACTGCCAAATCCTGCCTTTATGAGCCTTATTATAGTGTATTTTATTCTGTGGTAAGTTAGTCCAGAGGGGTAATTACTCTGACTGTGCTTTTCCCCATTTTTCTAGACACTTGTTTTTATGCCAGAGGTCACTGCGGTTGTTATTACCTGGAGCAATAAGCCGTATGGCATTCAATAAAGTAAAAATAAGAGTGAAGAGCAAACACTGCATTGATCAAAAAAAGGAAGTAAATATCTCTCCAGCAGTAGTTACTTTCCCACTTGTACTAGTTCTGAAGTAGAGAAAATTATAAAAATGTGCTTTCTTTAAGGGGAAACACTTTGGGTTGGGAAGAAAATGAAATATTTCTGTTCTATAGGCAGGAACAATTTCCTGTCATCACAGTAATAAAGACAGTTTGATTTCTCTCTCTCCCAACCCCCCCCCCACCACCACCACCACCAAGAGTCCAACAATTAGAGAAGTCTTTGGTGATCATCCAATTTTTATATATTTAAACAAAGCAGCAAACACAGTATGCTCCAAAAGAAACAGACTCATACAAGAATTTCTCATTCTTCGGGAGAATCATTACCACAGACATCCTGTTTGCCATATACTAATCTTTTAGAAACAAAGAGTCTACTCCCCATTTGAGTTATTGACTCCTGACACGCAGCAGTTAATTGGTATGCAGAGGAAGACATATTAAGATGCTTGACAAAGAAGACTCATGGGAATATAATTGTGTTTTCTCAGTCTACACAAGGATGGACTGTATTTTTAGAGAGAAATTTCCCAGTTAAGATAAATTTCAAATACACTTGTTGATTTCTCCATGATCCCTTCCCTTCCTATTCCTACCTTTTCCCCTTTTCTCTCACTTCTGAGTAATTCACCCCAGTTCTATGGAGTCCAATTTTATAGAAGCAAGAACCTGGGTTCCCTTCTATATGATGTCTGCATTTATGGTCATTCTGAGCATAAACCTGAGCCACTGTCAACTATATGGAGCCTGCCTTTTCTCTGTTAATTGGTCACAGATAGACTGGTCTTTTCATTAAAATACTTTGGAGCAGACCCGCCGATGGTGTGTAACTCAATGTAGCACAACACATTGTCAACACATTTCTTTGTCTCTATATTAATTTGATGTAATGAACAGAATTTATACTGATGCTGTGAATGATTTTGTTTCAATAAGAGCTAGGCCACAGTATTCCACCCTTACCCTATTGTGATATAAAGTTAAAGGAGAATGAATCAAAATAGGATCGCAGAGCATGCCAAGATGCTGATATTTCTTAAGACTTAAATAATAATCATGACATCTTAAACCAAAGTCATTTCTGTGCTTCTTTAGTGGCTGTTCCAAACAGACCATCCTATGGCATATTTTGAAAAGGGTTTAGTATAATTCCAGTGCCTACTCTCATTTCAATTTCTCATTGCATCAGATTCTGATACTGTGTCTTCCTGTGAGCTAAGGGATGACTGCTTTGTTTGCTTTGCAACTACTGTGCTATCAATGTCTTATTTATCACTTTGTCAAGAGCTGGACTAACCTAGACAATGAAGAGTGTTCTATAAAACCAAATTCAGGAGTGCATGTCCAGATACACACAAATAAAAAATGACATCATAGCCACAAATTGTTATTTACAGTATATTTACTCTCTTTATTTGAAGAAAGAGTATGAATCAGTTTTGGTTTTGTTTTGCTTTTTTATTTTTCTCAGCACATACCAAGCTTTTTTCGTTGCTGCAAAATGAGACATGGGTGGACGGTAATATATGGTTTACTGGATGACATGTCTACAGTTGGGAGAAAGGAATTATTTGGCAGTTATTGCCTAGGTATATCTGCCCCTGCAAAGCCAAACAAGTCTTGTCAGACAATCCATCACCATTTTTCACTTGTCCACAGTGCAAAGATTGGTCATCGTATTGCTCTGTCTCTAGGTCAATAAACATGTCCTTTCCCATGAAATAATCCAATAAATCATGGGGACCGGAAGTCATATTTTAGGTGCCATAAATTGTATCAGTCTTCTGCCCTGGTTTCATGAGCACACATTCCCATTCTGTCCTAAAAGGCTCTAAGAGTTTTACTGCCACTGGACTACAAGAAAAGCCATTTAGCATTTTAAATTACAGTGGCTGGCATGCATCGCTTATTCACCACATTCTAGAATTTTGATTGTTCCTATTTAACTATTCAGACTGAGTGATCTGCACAAGAAAAAAAATCACTGACAGTGTAATTAGCAGTGACCATGTTTAGTATATTTCAAGCACCATAGAATACTGCGGCCCTTTTACTCAGGTCAATCCTATCACTTCTTTCTGTGCTTCTGTTCTGTGTATCTAATTCAGTGTGGTTGGTAATTCATTTTGCAGACTGTATAAAGGCATTTTTCAACTGATTTATATTTAGAGATATTTGATTTATCAGACATCAATGATAAAAAGAGGGATATGGTTTTAAACCAGCAATTCTATTTAATTAGTCAGTCTTGTAATTCCTATAGGTTTAATATCATAAATATTGTTCTACTGGGCTGCATTTGAAAATTGGCAAGGGCTGAACTGATTAATAGGGGAGGTTTTATTTGAATTTTAAGTAGATTTAGGAAAATATGTTTAAGTAATTTGAAGCCACCATGGGCTGGTATAACTACATTATGTGATTTGACCTAAAGTGACTTATTTATCAATTTGTTTCTTCTGCAGCAGGGACATGTAAATTACACTGTTGTCGGTGATAATGCAATACAATTGACACACTTCACCATAGTTGTATGCAGTGTTATAATTGTGTTGGTCCCAGGACATTAAAGAGACCAGGTGAATGAGGTAATATCTCTTATTGGTCCAATAAAAGATATTGCCTCACAGTTACAACACTGCATACAACAATGGAAGACATTGAATTTTGCCATCTGAAATGGAAACTCCACCACATGAAGAAAAAGGAAGCAAAACTTAACAGCGACATTGACTTCCTGAGCAAATGCAAGAAACAAAACATCATCCCTGATAAATTTGTCCAATAAAAGATATTACTTCACCCATCTTTTCACACAGTTTATTCTGGCAAGGCTATCATTTCCATCAGATACACGGTTCCAAACTCCTCTAAAAATTCCAAAGGAAATCACACAAAAGGTCTGCCAATGAAAAGGTACTTGACCCATATCACTGTTTACATCTGACTTAGTGATTTGATCTTTCTACAAAAAGATAGCTTGTTTCTAAACTAAATAACAGTACTAAATTCCACACAAAGTTTTCTAAGTCCCCATTTATTATCAGTTAACCACAGAGCTCTCATCTATTGTTTGCTTTACAAAACAGACACTTTGCAATGTATTATTATGCACGTTTAGGACCAGATCTTACAGTTCTTTTCATTCAAATGGACCCTTATATCTGCCCATAACCCCACTAACTTCATTAAGGTCTGTTTGGATATAGAAGTCCACCTGCATGGAGCATCTTGCAGGACTGAGGTGGTAAAGCCTTCTTCCACAAACATGTAGATGAGTAACCAAGCTACTGAGTTAAATGGGACTATTCCTGTGTTTAAGAGTTTCAGGGATGGGTGCCATTGGGTTTTAAATGCTCTCTAGTGGTAGTTCTAGTTATGGTATTTCATAGTACAGGAAATACCGGTTAGGCTACATTATCCAAAACCCTTAAGAAGGAAGAAGTGTATATCTATTTTAAAAAGTGAAAAATAAATCATGGAGGATTCTTAGCTGTAGAGCTGAACAAATAGTTCATATCTAATATCTCCTCAATTAGTATAGATTCTCATGCTCAAAGGAGTGTCCACTGGCCATGATCAGATTGCAATTTCCTCAAGTTTATCAATCAAAATTACTTTTCATTTTAGCAGGGTATTTCTCCATTATGCATGGTTTGTATATATGAAATCCATAAAATGTTATCAGAAAAAAGATTTTACTGACCATCCTTGCTTTGAAATAGCATTAGCAATGCAGATGGAGAAGAAAAGTTGACAAATTGTCACCATACTACAAAGTGGTATTTTGGAATCTGCACTGGCTGCCTATTGGTCTCCAGGTGGAGTTGAAGGTATTGGTTATGACTTATAAATCCCTAAATGGCCTAGGCCCTGCTTACCTGAGACTGCCTCTTTCCCTATGAAACACTGTCACAATTGCAATCATCAGAGGCACTTGAGCTGCATCCCCTTTCTTATTAATGAAAGAGGATGATGCCAGTAGGATAATCTCAGAGAGAGCCTTGGGACTCTCTTAACCTCCCCTTGGTCCAAAGGACCCCAAATGTAGTGAACATCTTGACACTCTGGAAAAAAAAACAGTTACTCACCTTCTCGTAACTGTTGCTATTCAAGATGTGTTGTTCATGTCCATTCCGATCAGGTGTGTGCGCGCGCGTGAATGGCAGCGGGAAGATTTTTCCCCTAGCAGTCTGGGTGCCCCCTGGAGTCGCGCCTTCATGGAGCCCAATATAGGGCCCACCATCCTCTCAGTTCCTTCTTGCCGGCTACTCCAACAGAGGGGTCGGTAGGTGGGTAACGAACAACACATCTCGAAGAAGAACAGTTACGAAAAGGTGAGTTACCGTTTTTTCTTCTTTGAGTGCTTGTTCATGTCAATTCCAATCAGGTGATTCCCAACCCTAAGCTCTGAAGGTGGGGTCGGAGCTCAGATGTCCACTGACTGGAGCACTGCTCTGCCAAAGGCTGTGTTGTCTCTGGCCTGCTGAGTGATAGCATAACGCGACGTAAAAGTATGTATTGAGGATCATGTGACAGCTCTGCATATTTCCTGTGTAGGAACATGCACCAGGATGACTGCTGAAGAAGCTTGTGCCCTGGTGGAGTGCGCTGTGGGCGGTGGAGCCGGCACCTCCGCCAGGTTATAGCACTCATGGATGCAGGACGTGATCCATGATGAAATTCGTTGTGAGGCGACTGGAAGACCTTTCATCCTGTCTGCCATGGCTACAAAAGCTGAATGGACTTTTGGAATGGTTTAGTTCTTTCTACGTAAAAAGCTAACGCTCTGCGGACGTCTAATGAATGAAGCCTCTGCTCTCTGCCACTTGCGTGCGGCTTAGGATAGAACATGGGGAGGAAGATGTCCTGGTTGATATGAAGTTGGGAGACAACCTTCAGGAGGAACGCAGGATGTGTCCCGAGCTGAACCTTGTCCTTATAGAACACCGTGTAAGGAGGCTCTGCTGTTAGGTCCTTGAGCTCAGACACCCTAATGGCTGAGGTTATCTCTACCAGAAATGCTGCCTTGTACAACAGGAAGAGCAAGGAACAAGTCACTAGCAGCTTAAAGGGCGTACCCATCAACTTGGAAAGGACCAGATTGAGGTCCCAGGTTGGGACAGGCTGTCGGACGTATGGGTATAGCCTATTGAGATCTTTCAGGAAACAGGTGACCATAGGGTTGTCAAAGACCAACTGGCCCTGTGCGCTTGGATGGAAGGCCAAAATGCCAGCCAAATGAACCTTTACTGATAACATGGACAGTCTCTGCTGCTTAAGATGGAGAAGGTAGTCCAATATAAGTGGTATGGAGGTGAGCATCAGTGATGGACAGAGTTGCACCGACCAGACTGAAAATCTCTTCCATTTAGCCCAGTAGGTAGCCCTGGTGGAGGGTTTCCTACTGCCAAGGAGGACTTGTTTAACTGGGTCTGAGCAGGAGAACTCCAGTGGGTGCTGGTGATGGCCGTGAGCCTGAGTTATTAAGTTCAGGAAGAGCGTCAAGGTGATCGGAGCTTCCACAGACAGCTCGAGGAGGGATGTGTACCAGTGTTGGCAGAGCCAGGCTGGAGCTATCAAGATCACCTAAGCTTCTTCCCGCTGTATCTTGAGGAGCACCTTGTGAACAAGAGAGAAGGGTGGAAACATGTACAGGAGATGGTCTCCCCATGGGAGGAGGAACACGTCCGCGATGGAGCCCGGGCGGTGATTCAGGAAGGAGCGAAACTGCTGGCACTTTCTGTTGTGTCATGTGGCTAAGAGGTCTATTTGGGGAAAGCCCCACCATTGGAAGATGTAGTTCGTGACATCCGGGCATAGGAACCACTCGTGGCCATGAAATGACCTGCTGAGACTGTCCACCAACTCCTTCTGTATTCCTGGGAGGTACGATGCTTGCAGATGTATCGAATGACCTACACAAAAGTCCCACAGCATGAGGGCTTCCTGGTACAGGGGAGAGGAGCGTACACCCACCTGTTTGTTGAGATAGAACATGGTTATGGGGTTGTCTGTCATAACTGTAACACATCTCCATGTCTAGTGGGCTCGGAAAGTCTGGCATGCCAGGTGCACTGCTCTCAGCTCTCTGACATTGATGTGGAGAGTGAATTCCACCTGAGACCAGAGGCCTTGTGTCTTGAGGTCTCCCAGATGTGCTCCCCTGGCCAAGGCTGACGCGTCTGTCACCAGTGAGAGGGATAGCTGAGGACCGGTGAAGGGGACCCCTGCAGACACCACCTGTGGGTTGAGCCACCAAGAGGGAGTTGAGGACCATGCGAGGCAGAGTCATGACCCTGTCCAAACTGTCCCGGGCCGGCCGATACACCAAGGCTAGCCACGATTGGAGAGGCCGGAGTCTGAGTCTGGCATGTTGCACCACATAAGTACAAGCGGCCATGTGCCCAAGAAGTTTCAGGCAATTCCTTGCTGTGGTGGTGGGAAACTGCCTTTGACTTTGAACAATGTTGCCCAGGGCCTGGAACCTCACTTCTGGGAGGTGTTCCCTGGCCTGTGTCGAGTCCAGTACCGTCCCTATGAATTTTATCTGCTGAAGAGGGGACAGAGTCGATTTCCCCACACGTTCAGGAGAAGGCCCAGTTCTTATGAAGTTGACTTGCACCTCCAATTGAGCCCTGGAGCGGTCCTTGATCTGCCAGTCATCGAGGTATGGGAATACCTATACCTGTCATCTGTGCAGGAACGTGGCCACAACCGCCATGCGTTTGGTAAAAACTCGAGGTGCTGCTGACAGACCGAATGGGAGGACTGTGATCTGGTAGCGACTGTTGGTCACCACAAACCTAAGGTATTTTCTGTGGGATGGTGTGATTGCTATATGAAAGTACGTGTCCTTCAAGTTGAGGGTGGCATACCAGTCCCCTGGATTCAAAGAAGGAATGATGGAGGCCAAAGAGACCACCTGAGTTTCTTCATGAACTTGTTGAGCTCTCACAGGTCTGTAATGGGCCTGAGCCCACCTTTGGCTTTCAGTATTAGGAAATCCTGGGAATAAAAACCCTTGCCCTTCAGCTCCTGAGGAACCTCTTTCACTGCCCCCACTGAGAGGAGCGATTGCACCTCCTGTATAAGGAGTTGCTCGTGAGAAGGATCCCTGAAGAGGGATGGGGAAGGGCGGTGGAAGGGTGGGAGGGCAGAGAATTAGAGGGAGTATCCCCTCTCTATCATGCAGAGCACCCAGCGGTCCAATGTAATATGAGCCCACACAGGATAGAAAGAGGATAGTCGGGACGAAAAGGTAAGGCAGGGTGGATCCAGTCTTTGTACTGGTGAGCCATCCTCACGCACACCTTCAAAAAGCCGGGTTTTGGCCAGAGGCTTGGCCAGAGGAGGGATGAGGTCTCTTTCTCAAGTTCCTGTTCCTCCTGCAAGACCCCTCCTGCCTATGCTGAGGCTGATAAATTCCTCAGTGGAGGCTGAGGTCTAAAATGCCTCCATTGGTTGGCAGGGGTGTGGAGGCTAAGGGATTTCAGTGGGGCCCTAGAGTCCTTGAGGCTGTGTAAGTGAGCGTCAGTCTTCTCCAAGAATAAAATCTGGCCCTCGTAGGGGAGGTCCTGGATTGTCTGCTGGATTTGTGTGGAAGGTCAGAGACCTGCAGTCAGGAACAACTTCTCATGGCAACCCCAGTCACCATGGTGTGGGATGCCACATCTGCTGCATGCAAGGCTGCCTGCAGGGACATGAGAGAAATCAGTTTGCCCTCCTCTACTAGAGCAGAAAACTCCGTTCGAGAGTCCAGAAGCAGGAGTTTGGAAAATTTTGTCATGGCCCCACAGGTGTTAAAATTATACCTGCTAACCACCGCCTGATGGTTAGCGATATGAAGTTGCAGATCCCCCATCAAATATATCTTCCTCCCAAAGAGGTCCAATCTTTTGAACTCTCGATTATTCGGGGAGGCCATTGGTAGCCCTGATGCTTGTGATAGTTAGCCACATCCACTACCAGGGAGTCTGGCAGGGGATGCGTATACAGATGTTCATACCCCTTTGAGGGGACAAAGTACCTCTGCTCATACCATTTGGTGGTAGGAGGCAGCAAGGATGGGGTCTGTCACGCGGTCTTAGTGTGGCATCACTGATGGTTTTAATCAGGGGCAGCGTGATATAGGATGGTCCAGGAGGGAAAAGGATATCGATCATCTGGTCAACCTCCTCCACCACCTCCTCTGGTTTTATGTTCAGGTTCTGTGCCACCCATCTCAGCAGCTGCTGTAGGACCTTGCTGTCCTCCAACACTGGAAAGGTTGCTGAGCCAGCCATTGCCTCATCCGGAGATGAGGAGGACAATAGGGTGGCTGGTATCGGAGCCTGTTCTCTGCCCTCAGCTCCCCTGGGGTCCCAAGGAGATAGGATCTCCGGTGCCGCAGCCAGTGCCGCAGCCATTGCCCCAAGTGTAGTCGGTGTTGGTGGCACAGTCGCTGCTGGTGCTGCCATCATCGATGCCTCGGCTGGTGCTGGGATCATCGATGTTGGTATTAACATCCCCGGTGCTGAAGGAGCATGTGGAGGTCTGAAGGACACCGAGACCACTGACGCTGGTCTAGACTCATGGCTCTGCCCCTGGATTTGATGATAGGCCCAGGGCAACCAGAAGGGCCATTGAGGGGCTTGCCCCTGATCCGGCCATGGCGCCAGGCAGGGATGGCGGTCACGGTGAAAGCGAGACCTCCTGCTCCTACTGGAGTGCGATGACTCTGACTCAGAGGTCTCTGACTAGGACGACCACAGCGGATTGGAGTCCCTCGGGGACCAAAGTGGCTCCTCCACTTGGGTGGCCGGTGCCGGGGGCCAATGCGTCGGGAATGGTGCACAATCTCTCTGGCCTTGGAGGGGAGGTTGGTGCTGTAAGGCCCAGGAGGTCCGTTGCAGCCTCAAATGCCTCTGGAGTGGCTGGGAGCTGCAGGTTGCCCTGGTGGCAGGCCAGCGAGCAATGAGGTTCGTGACTCGACTGGACCCTCATTGGGGCAGGAGTCGATGCAACCATAGTCGAGTAGGCACTGGATGGGGGCTTACCGACTGCCTGGTCCTTAGACCTGGTCAGGGAGCACCCTCTGTGAGCCTTCTTTTTCTTGTGGGGCACCGGGGATTGAGACCGGTGCCTCACAGAAGTCTGGGTCCTGTGTGCAGAGCCATGGCAGTGCCGAAGGTCTCTAGATGAGTCCTTCCTCAGCACCATCTCGTGCGTCAATGGTGCTGGAGTACTGCGCACCAAGGAACCGGCGCTTGAGGCTGGCTCTGCTGTGCTGGGCTCTGACTGAGGCCGAAGTGCTGCCTCCATGAGCAGAACGTGGAGGTTCTCTGTCTTTCAGGGTCCTGGGGCAAAACTCTCTACAGATCTTACAGCGCTCGCGAAGGTGACCCTCCCCAAGACACTTCGAGTGAGAAGTGTGTGGGTCACTTCTAGGGATAGACCTACCACAGTCCGAACATGCCTTGAAACCCAGGGACCGAGGCATACCCCGGTGCCAGGGGCATGTTGGGGGGGAGAAGCCCCCCACATAAAACTTACAAAACTACCTACACTAACTATAAGAGTACTATACTACTATATACAAGTAACTAGATACACAAAAAACAGGATACTGTGAAGCATGCACTTGCCAAGGCAAGAGCGATGGGGTGTTCCAGCTAGCCATCACTGGCAATAAGAAAGAATTGAGGGGGTGGTGGGCTGGTACGGCCCTATATTGGGCACCATGAAGGCGCACTCAGAGGGCGCCTGGACAGACCCGACAGATACTACTGGGGGGAAAATCTTCCGGCTGCCATGAACACATGCATGTGTGCATACCCCTGACTGGAATTGAACAAGCACTCGAAGAAGGAAGTAGTTTGTTTGATAGGATTCTGGGGGAAGATAATTAGTAATAATAATACCCACCTCTTATGTAGCTCTTTTTTATCAGTCGATCTGGAAGCGCTTCACAACCTTCAGTGTATTTACCTCAACACCCATGTGAGGTATGATTAGGCTCATTTTTACAGCTGGGTAACTGAGACATATAGGAGCTAAGGGACTTGCCCAAGCTGTCTGTGGAGACACAGGGAATTGAACCCAAGTCTGAGGTTTGTGCCTTACCCATTGGATCAGCCTTCCTGGATATAAGTTTTTCTGCACTTTCTTCTTTTTTTATTGTCTGCTTATTAGGTAAACAGAGACAAGGTGGGTGAGGTAATATCTTTTACTGGAGCAACTTCAGCTGGTAGAAGAGACACGCATTTGTGCATCAAAAAGTTCTTCTTCGGGTCTGGAAAAGGTAACCAGAGTCTCAGAGGTAGGACAGATTGTTAAATATAAAAGTGTTAACACACATTGTAGGAAAGCACTTAAAATGATGTAGGCAATTAACACCTCTGGAGTCATAGAACAATAGGACTATAGGATTAGTAGATTACAAATTGTGTTAATGAGCCATTAAACCAGTGTCTCTGTTCAGCCCATGATTTTTAGTGTCTAGCAGAGTTATGAATTTAAATTCCTAGGTTAATCTTTTGAAGGTGCTTTGCAGGTTTCCTTGGAGGATAAAGACTGCTAGTTTAGCTATGGAATGGGCCATCCAAATACCCCAAGAGAATCTACTTCAATCCAGACAAAAAAAAAGATTTCACCTACGACCCCACACTGGAACCCATATGAGGTATCATCAAACAACTACAACCTGAACTTGATGGGGTCCACCTCCTGAAAGAAATCTTTCTGAACCCCCCTATTCTGGTCTTCAAACAACCACACAGACACACACACCCCTCCAAGCTCATCATCAGAAGCAAGATCCCAACAAACCAGGACACACTAACTCAGTGCAGCATCAGACACTGCCAGAATAACAGATGCAAAACCTGCAGACATATCTCCACTGCGATGATGATCGACACTCCCTAGAACACACCCTTCAAGATCCCTGGGTCCTGCACATACCTATCAACATGTGGTGTACTTCATCCAGGGCATTAAATGCCCCAATAACATCTCTGTGAGTGAAACCAGACAATTGCCACTCTCTCTAATGAACAGAAAAATGATAAAAGACAAAAACACCCTTATATCTGTGGGTGAACAGTTGTCACAAAACGATCATTTTATATTTGACCTATCATTCCTCATCCCCAGAGGAAACCTGTACAATATCTTCAAAAGACAAGCCTGGGAGCTTAAATTCATAACTCTGCTAGATACTAAAAATCATGGACTCAGAAACACAGTAGAACCTCAGAGTTACAAACACCTTGGTAATGGAGATTGTTCGTAACTCTGAAATGTTGGTAACTGAACAAAATATTATGGTTGTTCTTTCAAAAGTTTGCAACTGAACATTGACTTAATACATGTTTAAACTTTACTATGCAGAAGAAAAATGTTGCTTTCCCTTGATTTTTTTAGTAGTTTACATTTAACAGTATACTGCTATTTGCTTTCTCTCCCTCTCATCCCCCAACAACTGCGGCCTGATTGCATACTTCCAGTTCCAAATGAGATATGTGGCTGACTGGTCAGTTCATAACTCTGGTGTTTGTAACTCTGAGGTTCAACTGTACTGGTTTTATGGCTCATTACAAAAATGTGTAACCTACTAATCTCCTTTGTCCTATGACTGCAAAGGTATTAATTGCTCACTTCACTGCTGCACCACGTGTTAACCCTGTATGCTTACCAATCTGTCCCATCTTTGTATTCAGCTGTGGCATTCTGGTTACTTTTTCCAAATCTGAACATAGCTCAGTGGCTTGAGCATTGGCCTGCTGAACCCAGGGTTGTGAGCTCAATCCTTGAGCGGGCTATTTAGGAAACTGGGGTAAAAATCTATCTGGGGATTGAATTATCTTGTCTCGTCAGGACCCGACAATTGATCCCTGAATCGATGCTTGTACTCCACCAGCGCAGGTAGGAGTAAGCGCCATCGACAGGGGAGCCGCGGAGGTCGATTTGCCGCCGTCCTCACAGTGGGGTAAGTCAGCTCGGATACATCGCGTAGCTGAATTTGCGTATCTTAAATCGACTCTCCTCCCTCCCCCCGTAGTGAAGACGTAGCCTGAGTCAGATAACTGTGGAGACACTGAAAGAGAGAAACATATTCTGCTATGTAATGCTTGGAAAGTCATTACTCCATGTAAAAAAAAGTGCCACATCAAGAAGGCAGTGAACCAAGTTCCACCAAAAGTTTGTCTACAGGGAATTCAGTGGTTGCCAGCTTGTTTGTAATTGACTTGATGGGATTTTGATTTCAATTTCACAATATTTAATGAAATACAGAGGCTGCAATTATTGCCATACTGTGGTGTGAACAAAAAATTCAGAGAAGGAGAGATGAAGAGTGTAAGTGTGTGTGTATTGCTTTGAAGGTAGCCCAATTAAAATATTCCCCAATAGAAGAATGAAGAAAACCTGCTGAGCATGAAGGAAAGGGTAATTAAACCATTAAGAACATTTTAAGTCAAAGGAAAATATGGGCCGGAAGAAATTAATTAGTAAAAATCACATATTACCAAGGCATAGTGAGATGGATCTGATGTCAAACGTCATTGATGCAAGGGATGGGACGTGTCAAGGAGAAGTACAATCATAGGGACTCTGCAAGCAAGGGTGGATCCCCTCTAAGGGAAGCTTCAATGAATCTGTCCCAACATCTCTAGCACTCACTGAAAAAAAAAATAGCTACTAGTGTCAGGGGTTCTGAAATGGGGGGTCAGGGGCCATGTCCCCACCACTTTTTACTGGCTGTAAGAGCGAGCGATGGGGGGGCAGGCGAAGAGTGAGCAGAGGGCAGAGTCTTGTGGAGGGGGGGGAAGAGGTGGCACAGGAGCAGGGCCTCAGGGAGGAGGTGGTGGTGGGTGCTTCAGGGAAGAGGGGACATGGGGGCGGGGCCTAGGGGAAAAGGAACAGTGTGGGGGGCAGGGCCACATTTTGGGCACCGGTGGCCCCCTCATACTTTCAGGGAGCTTTCATCGCCCCTGACTAGTATAAAATGAATACAGTTAGGTGTAAATTATCCCAGTCCCTAGCAGGAGTGCACAAGATGGGGCAGAGAGCACAGAAAGCCCTATCTTTCCCTGCACCGGAGCACAGAAAGCAGCTATCATTTGGTAACTAGTGCTCCCTGAACACAATCTGTGTTATTAGCAGTGCTTGCTGTCAAAGATGTGATGTGTCTAGGTGCGTAGAGTCATTGGATTGGCTCTACTTCCTCCCCAAAGCACACCAGGGTACAAGGCTATGTCATAGGCAGTGCATACTACATTGGCAGAACACGTGTAGCAAGAGTTTCTTGAGAACACTTTTCCACCAGTACTTTCTAGATGCATTATGCCTACTCCTGGCCTCTTCAGGCCAAACGCCTCCAGTTTCTTCCACTCAGGCACTTGTTCCACTACTGCTGTATAATTTCTATGAAACAGAACGACATCTTAGCATTCAAGCAGAAAACCCAGTGTCACTACAATAATGTAACCATATGGAAAGAATATTAAACTATATACTGCAAGGTGAACCCATGAAGGAGATCTTTCTTCCAGGGCTGATACTGATATTGTTTATTTCAACATATAAAAAGATGACTGAGAAAGTAAAAAGAATCCAGTTTTACTGTAGTTTTTTTCTATAATATAACACCCACCATTCTTATCTCCATCCCCCAAATTATGTGATATTCACAGAGCAAAAAGAGAAATTCTGGTGATACAGGAAAACTGTTGAAAAATGTGGATTGTTTAACAGCAGTCACTAAAGCATCTACAGTACTTTATATGATTGAAAACAAAGGAATTAGACAAAAAGAGTGAATATCTGTTTGTTATATCTACATGTTTATAACAGAGCACTGTTGTAAATGTAACGTAAAGACAGACTGCCTGGTGAGACATAGTACCAAATATAAAGGGAGCTGGTGTGAAGAGAACCTAAGCATGAGGGCCTTTGGTAAATATTTCTTCAGATCTCAGGAATTAAGTTCATGCCCGTGAAGTTATACAGATTCACAGGTATGCTGGTAATAAAGAAGGCCCCTGTAGAAGAGAAGATACCTATAGATATTAAGGGACATGATTATGGGGAAAAGAGGGTTCACCATTCTCTAAAAAAGTCATTAAAAAAGCTAGAAAGTGAAGAAAAATCTTTATTCTGTCATGTGAAAAATCACATCCCTTCTCTGGGGCTCTCTGTGTATCAAATAATTCAAGATAATGTCTATCTTCACCTTCAGACATCTGCACACTGCCACTTTTGCCTATGCTGCTCCACTCCATCTATTGCCCGCCTCATTCCTTTATCTTCCTCCTAAAATTATCGGCTAATTGCTTCCTTTTTCTTCTCCTAACATGCTGACCAACAAAGGTGGAACAGCCTCCTTGTGTAACAAGTACACTCCATCTCCTCCTTCAAATTCTTCTTCAAAATCCACTTACTTTGTGAAGTTGTTCCCTCCATCGGTCTTGCATGAGCTCTTCAGTGCAGGGACCTTGCCTTATTTGCATGCATGTATGTCACATAGACTTAAAGTGCTGATGAATAATAACTAATAATGTTCATACTGGGGACAAGGTTGTGAACTAAAACAAGTGAAAATGGGTTAATTAGGCTTTAGAGTTAATTTCCACCAGTGAGACAAAAGGGGGGAGAAAATGGAAGAGTTGACACCGCTCTGTGCCATCGTCCCAAGTTGTCTGCAGACTCAGGAAGTCAACACCAACCTTCTTTTTTATCAGTTCATGGCTTGAAGATTATCTTTCAAACCATCCATTAAGGCTAAAAAGCTTTCCTCTCAGCCCCTTAAAGAAAGCAGACATTCTGAATCTGCCACGCAGGCCGCAAAAATAAATTAAGTCAGCGAGATGTCTGACACTCTGTTCTTGAGTCATATAATGTTAGTATGATTTCAAGGGTAAACAATTCAATGTAGTCTGTTTTATTCACTTTTCTATCGCCTCCTTAGGACTAAAGGTATTTAACCCCAGTAACCTGTTTGTACTTATAAAACTATGAACAAGGTCTAAGGAAAAGAAAAAGGTGGATATACTCTAGAAATTATACTTAAAAACAAAGAAACAACACACACACACACGAAAACTACAAATAATCATCATCTAACAAAAATGCAAACTTAACCTTAAACACTATTTTCATTAATACAGCACCAGAGCACTCATTCTTCCAACATGTACACTTGCCTCAGATTAACCTAGTTCATCCATCCTTTACCCTTCTCAAAGATCCTCCTTCCAGATTTTAGGTTTAGGTGAATACCCATCCCCTTTTTTTGAGTCTCTGTGGGACCGAGGAACACTACAACAGCATGCTCTATTACAAGAAGATCTTCTTTTTCAGTCCCATGTCCTGAAACACAGTTTCACCAGATGACTTATTAATATTATCAGTTGTTTCTATGACACCATAAATGTGCCCGTTGCTTTCCAAACCAGCTGAGGAGTGAATATTTGACTCTGCTGAAGTCCATGGGAATTTTGCAATCGACTCTCACAGGGCTAGGATAGGTTCTTTATTTTAACCTTTTCTAGAAAACAAAGGGAGGTGACAAAACCTGAGATGCGGACTAAAAGGAAGGGGAAAAGAGGGTGACACCAAAAAAGATCATGTAGCAGTTTAAGGGCCAAATCATGACCCAGTTTGCACAGTGCCACAAGAAGTCCCCTTCCTCCTTTGTGCAGTGTTGCCAACTCTGATGATTTTGTCATGAGTCTCATGATAATTATTGTTTTCCTTAAAGTCCCAGCTCCTGGAGTCAAGTGGATATGTGATGATTTCAGCCTTCATTCTTAAAGAAAAAGTAAGTTTCTAGCCCTCATGGCTGTGGTGAAAGCTTCAAAATGTGACACCAATGCATGCTAAAGGCTCAAAAAACAGAAGACAAATAAAAAACACCAAATCTAATATTTTTATATGATCTTATGATTTTTAAGGCCAATCTCATGATTTTTGGTGAGCCTGACTCATGATTTTTGAGCATTTGGGGTTGGCAATATTGCTTGTGCTGGCTAGCCATATCATGAGTACAGAAAGAGAAGCAGGCTGCACAGAGCCACTATGTCTCCCCTAATACTCCTCTCCCCTCCCACCTGTGCCCAGCATCCTAACTGCATGATCACATCAGGCAGTGTACACTGCACAGTGTATAGCTCCAGCACAATGTATACTTGCCCCAGAGGAACAGGAAAACAGGGAGGGGGACTGAGACTTTCTGCAGCCTCCCTTTGCTACAGGAACTATCCTTTGTTTTCCCTGCATTGATTATTATTGCTGTGTTCAAGTAAAGTTGTAGCATTCTTTCCAATGGATGGGAGCATCCATCTTACAACATCCTTAATAATATAGGGCCCAAGCCATCCTCTTGATGAGTAGTACTTATCAGGTCATCTACTCTAAATTAACCACGTTGGCTTAATTTACATCTTTTTTTCCACCTCGGCTGCAAAACATGGCCTACATTCTTTGTTCCTCATCTGAAAAGCAATGTCCCATCTTTGAACATAATTAGGATTTCAGCTTGCCATGATTATGTCTACTCTGCTTATGAAGCACTAATGAAAATATATAGTAAAAAGCCAGGTTTTGAGAGCTATTCAGAAGTACTCACACCTTGAACATTTGATTAACAAAGCGCTGACAGTCTGTTCTAGTCTAGAAAAGCAAGAAAAAAAACAGACATGGTTCTCTAAAATGCACAGTAAATGCAACTATATACTAACGTCAAACTTTTACCAGCAGTTTTTAAATATATCTAGGTGCTTGAAAAAACAGGTTTTTAAACGTATTTAAATGTCCAGCTGCAAATAAAGATAAATCCACAGTGACTCCCTGCCTGGCAGTCAAACAAAGGCTCTAGAGTATTGGATGTGGTACAATGGTGAAGCATAAAATGTGGAACTCATTGGTAAGCAGAGGGGTTATACACACAGAAAACCATCATGTAGTCTTTCCTGTTGTGTTGTCCATTACAGGATTAGCTGCAAGTAGTTATCTGTTGCTGGATCACTTTCTCATCGCAAAGTTGTCATGTTTCTCTTCTTGATTGCATGCCCTTTAAGCCTGATTAATGCTACTAACTTGCTTTTTCTGTACACTATCAACTTGCCTTAGAGGTTCACTGAAAAACTTATCCATCTTAATCATGAGGATTGCATGTCACTCCCTGCCAGCAACTGGCATAGACACCCAGGCTAATGAATAATCTGCCATATTTTATACTGGTAACTACTACTGTATAAAACTCTGAGGATAGCAATAGAAGACTCTTCACTTACTAGGAAAAAGTGCACGCTACCTGCAGTTCCACAGTGTAATGGCATCTCCTAAACAGATGAGGAAGACGAGGCCTTGTTTTCTGTAGCACCTCTGTCCTTTTATTTGTGTATTTACATTACAATGACCAAGTAAGGCATGCTTCGATCTTCACTGATCTTGTCAAAAGGACGATGGTATCTTGTATGTTGAAGCACACATACAACACGTGTGTAGCTATTAGCATCTCACTCATGTATCTGCTCCTGTCAACCAGCTATATTTACATGGAAGTGCAGGTTTGTAAAATACTGTGCATGATTCCTGATTACAGAGGATTCTTGCAGACTTATGCCAATTATTGGTAGTGCTGCATGACTTACAAAGAAGTTAACTATGCTACAGGGTGAGTTTGTGTATGTGGCACAGTTCTCTTGACATGTTATTGAATGAATTATGTACATTGATAGTATCTCTTTTGTGTGTAAGACATATGAATGTGAAAAAAGAAAATAATGAACCGTCTGACAACATAAAAACCTACACACAGTGGCTGTGTGTGTATTTATGCATAAATGTATGTATACACACATGTTCCATACAGATACAACATAAAGGCACTGGTTACATGTTACTCTCTGTTCAGCATACATTTTTATATTTCAGTAGAACCTCAGCAGAGACTAAGGCCCTATTGTGCTAGGCCCAGTGTTATCAAGTCTTGCAATTTTTTGCAAGTGATGGGATTTCATAGACTCATAGTCTGTAAGGCCAGAAATGACCATCATGATCACCTAGTCTGCACATTGCAGGCCACAGAAGCTCACCCAGCCACTTCTGTAATAGACCCCTAATCTCTGGTTGAGTAATGTCCTTAAATCTTGATTTAAAGTCTTCAAGTTACAGAGAATCTACCCTTTCCTCTAGTTCAAACCAGTAAGTGACCAATGCCCCTTGCTGCAGAAGAAGACTAAAACCCCCCAGGGTCTTCCAATCTGACATGGGGGAAAATTCCTTCCTGTTCTCAAATGTGGTGATCAGTTAGACTCTGAACCTGTGGGTGAGACCCATCAGCCAGACACATGGGAAAGAATTGTCTTTAATAACTCAGAACCCTCCCCTTCTAATGTCCCATCTCCAATGACCGTAGATATTTGCTGATACCAGTTGCAGATGGGCTGTATGCCAGGGAAGGCAACCTCTTCATATCATCTCCTCCATAAACCTATCAAGTTAAGTCTTGAAACCAGTTAGATTTTTGCCCCCACTACATCCCTTGGAGGGCTGTTCCAGAACTTCACTCCTCTGATGATTAGATACTTTATCTAATTTCAAGACTAAAGTTGTTGATGGCCAGTTTATATCTATTTATTCTTGTGCAAACATTGGCACTTAACTTAAATAACTCCTCTCCCTCCCTGGTGTTTATTCCTCTGATATATTTATAGAGAGCAATCATATCTCCCCTCAATCTTCACTTTGTTAGTCTAAACAAGCCAAGCTCCTCAAGTCTCCTCTCGTAAGGTAGGTTTTCCATTCCTCTGATGATCTAGTAGCCCTTCTTTGCACCTGCTCCAGTTTGAATTCATCTTCCTTAAACATGGGAGACTAGAATTGTACACCGTATTCCAGATGAGGTCTCACCAGTGTCTTGTATGATGGTAATAACACCTCCCTCTCTCTACTGGAAATACCTTGATTGATGCATCCTACAATTGCATTAGCCTTTTTCACAGGCATAGCATGTTAGTGGCTCATAGTGATCCTGTAATCAACCAATACACCCAATATTTCTCCTCCTCTGTCATTTTCAACCAGGAAGTCCCCAGCTTACAGCAAAAATTCTTGTTCTTTGTCCCTAAGTACATGATTGTGCACTTTGCACTACCAAATTTCATCCTTTTTTTTGTATTACCCCAGTTCTCAAGGTCCTCCAGATCATCATGTGTGATATTCTGGACCTCCTCCATATTGGCAATACCTCCCAACTTTGTGTCATCTGCAAATTGTATTAGAAAACTCCCACTTTTTATACCAAGGTCATTAATTGAAAATGTTAAGTGAGATTGGTCCCAAGACTGATTACTGAGGAATTCCACTAGTAACCTCTCTTCAGCTTGACAGTTCACCTTTTACCATGACCCATTATAGTCTCTCCTTTAACCAGTTCCCAACTTTCGATTCTCATATTAATCTCCATTTTCTCCAATTTAATAATGTCCCATATGTAACTGTATCAAATGCTTTACTGAAATCCAGGTAGATTAGATCTACTGAACGTCCTTTGTCTAGAAAATTGGTTATCTTCTCAAAGAAAGATATCAGGTTGATCTGGCATGATATATCTTTAGTAAAACAAGGAATTATGGATACTTACTGATATTATGCTTTAAAGTCTGTGGCCAAACAAAGAAAGAAACAGGGTTTCTCCCCTTCCCCCTGACTGGAAGGAAGGCAGCTTTTACCCTGTCCCAGCACCAGGGAACCAAGACAATAGAAGCTCCATTTATGTACAAGTCAACAGGGGGAAGAGAAATCAACAGGAAGAGACAAACAGCAGGGGAGAAAAACTTTATCTTGGGATACACTTCAAAAGAATACATTTCAAAGGTTTACTGGACTGTGAAAAGAAGGGGAGAAAACTCCTTAATTGCCCATCACTTAGGAAACAAAGGGAACAGGTGGCTTGGAGTCTGTGTAACTTGATGTGAGTAAGAAACTGCTTAGGCAAAGACTGTAACTTGCTAAGAGTATGTTTTAATCAGTAGAAAGCATTTTTTTATTTTGTCTTGTTTGTAGCCAGACCTGTCTCTAGTTCTCTTACTTAGTATCACTTACATCTCTGTTAATAAACTTATTCTTGTTTTATTACAAAACCATCTCAGTGCTGTGTATTTAAGTGAAGTTTTAGTTTGCAGTTAATTTAACAGGCTGATGTATGCTCTGTCTCTTTGGAGGCAGAGAACTTGAAGAGGGGTGTCTCTGGAGAACTCGGTAACTGGGGTTTACTGACTGTTACTTGCAAGGCAAGTTTTAGACTGGCAGAATCTTGAAGAGTTTGCTGGCAACTTAGAGAGACTGGTGAGCCTGGGAGCAGACACACAGTTTAGCAGTGGCAAAGCTCTCCCACTTGCTGAGGCAGAGGGGTAACACAGTGGCTCACAGTTCTGGGTGCCTTGAACTGGTCATCACAACAAAGTGGGCAAAGGGTCAGAGGAAACTGAGGCACAGAGAGGTGAAATAACTTTCCCAAGATCACATGGCAAGTCGAGCTGAGAACAGACCTCAGGTCCCCTGACTCACAGTCCAGTGCCCTATCCATTGGAGCACACTGTCTTAACTCATACAATTAATTTCCATGTTCTTGTGGAACTAAAATCTTGGAATTTCGAGCACTTATCCTCTGTGGGAGGCCAAAACAAAATTCCAAACGTGTAATTTTACCTGTCCATCAACCATTTCCAGGAGGTCACTTTTTAACCAAATGTATTCTATTCAAGTGTCTTTAAATGCATATTGATCATGATTCAGCTCCACATAAATCAATAAGAGTATTTCCATTGACATAAAAAGTTTTGAATAAGGCCTATTAAGGGGTAGGGGATTTCCAGTATGAGGCGCTGAAGGAGCTATTTTATCAAATTTTAGCAAAGAAAATGTCTAAAGCAGATTAGCATGCCACAATCACCAACACTGACAGCTGCCTTTTTCTTAAGGGCAGACTCCACTCAATTAGTGTTGCTTCTATATAAGCACAAATATGTACTGTAGTGTTTTCACTTATGCTACAATACACAGCTGAAAATACCTTAGCAGTAGACGGAAGATCTTATTTGTCATTGCTAGTCTTTGGGTATGTCTACACTATGGGATTAATCCGAATTTATATAATTCAAATTTTGGAAACAGATTTTATAAAGTCGAATGTATGCAGCCACACTAAGCACATTAATTCGGTGGCGTGCGTCCATGTACAGGGTAGCTATCCCATAGTTCCCGCAGTCTCCTCCACCCATTGGAATTCTGGGTTGAGATCCCAATGCCTAATGGGGCCAAAAACATTGTCGCGGGTGGTTCTGGGTATATCCTCCCCCCTCTTCAGGGAAGCAACGGCAGACAACCGTTTCGCGCCTTTTTCCTGGGTGAACAGTGCAGATGCCATACCATGGCAAGCACGGAGCCCGTTCAGCTCAAGACAGCAGTCATGAACATTGTAAACACCTCACGCGTTATCGTGCAGTTTATGCTGAACCAGAACCTGCAAAACCAGACGGCGAGGAGTAGGCTACAGCAGCGCGGTGGCGAGAGTGATGAGGATATGGACATGGAATTCTATCAAACCACGGGACATGGTGCTTTGGAGATCATGCTGTTAATGGGGCAGGTTATAGCCGTGGAAGGCCGATTCTGGGCCCGGGAAACAAGCACAGACTGGTGGGACTGCATAGTGTTGCAGGTGTGGGACGATTCCCAGTGGCTGACAAACTTTCGCCTGCGTAAAGGCACTTTCTTGGAACTTTGTGACTTGCTTTTCCCTGCCCTGAAGCGCCAGAATACCAAGATGAGAGCAGCCCTCACAGGTGAGAAGCGAGTGGCGATAGCCCTGTGAAAGCTTGCAACTCCAGACAGCTACCGGTCAGTTGGGAATCAATTTGGAGTGGGCAAATCTACTGTGGGGGCTGCTGTGATGCAAGTAGCCAAAGCAATCACTGAGCTGCTGCTACGAAAGGTAGTGACTCTGGGAAATGTGCAGGTCATAGCGGATGGCTTTACTGCAATGGGATTCCCTAACTGTGGTGGGGTGATAGATGGAACCCATATCCCTATCTTGGCACTGGAGTACCAGGGTACCCAGTACATAAACCGCAAGGGGTACTTTTCAATGGTGCTACAAGCACTTTGTGGATCACAAGGGACGTTTCACCAACATCAACGTGGGCTGGCCAGGAAGGGTTCATGACGCTCGCATCTTCAGGAACACTAATCTATTTAAACGGCTGCAGCAAGGGACTTACTTCCCAGACCAGAAAATAACTGTTGGGGATGTTGAAATGCCAATAGTTATTCTTGGGGACCCAGCCTACCCCATAATGCCATGGCTCATGAAGTCATACACAGGCAGCCTGGACAGGAGTCAGGAGCTGTTCAACTACAGGCTGAGCAAGTGCAGAATGGTGGTAGAATGTGCATTTGGCCATTTAAAAGGTTGCTGGCGATCGTTACTGACTCGCTCAGACCTCAGCCAAACCAATATCCCCATTGTTATTTCTGCTTCCTGTGTGCTCCACAATCTCTGTGAAAGTAAGGGGGAGACCTTTATGGCGGGGTGGGAGGCTGAGGCAAATCGCCTGGCTGCTGATTACACGCAGCCAGACACCAGGGCGATTAGAAGAGCACACCAGGAAGCGCTGTGCATCAGAGAAGCTTTGAAAACCAGTTTCATGACTGGCCAGGCTACAGTGTGAAATTTCTGTTTGTTTCTCCTTAATGAAAACCCGCCCCCTTTATTGACTCATTCTCTGTAAGGAACCCACCCTCCCCCTTCCCCCAGCTTGCGTTCAAAGGAAATAAAGTCACTATCGTTTAAAAATCATGTATTCTTTATTAATTGATTATAAACATAGGGAGAGAACCAACAAGGTAATCTGGGTGAGGTTTGGGAGGAGGATTAGAGGGAAGTAAAAGGCCACTGAAAAAATTCAATATAATGACAGCCTTTTGGTTGGGCTGTCCACTGGGGTGGAATGGGAGGGTGCATGGAGCCTCCCCCCCACATTCTTACACGTCAGGGTGAGGAGGCTATGGAACATGGTGAGGGGGGAGGGAGGTTATACAGCGGCTGCAGCGGCAGTCTGTTATCCTGCGGCCATTCCTGAAGCTCCACCAGATGCCAGAGCATGTCCGTTTGATCACGCAGCAGCCCCAGCATTGCAGCCTGCCACCTCTCATCTCGAGCATCCCTCATGACCTCATGTTCACTGGCATCTTTCCTGTATTTAGATACCGTGTCCTTCCACTCATTCAAATGAGCTCTTTCATTGCAGGTGCATTCCATTATTTCCGAGAACATCTAGTCTCGTGTCCTCTTTCTCCACCACCTTATCTGAGATAGCCTTCGGGACGGAGGAGGGAGGCTTGAAAAATTTGCAGCTGCTGGAGGGAGGGTTGAAAAAAAGGAGAGAAGTTTTTAAAATGATACATTTTACAGAACAATGCTTATACTCTTTCATGGTGAACAACACTATTCACATTACATAGCACATGTGATTTCAGTTCAAGGTCGCATTTTCCTTCTTAATATTGAGTGCCTGTTGCTTTGGTGTTAGAGATCACAGACGCAGGTCCGGGCAACAGAATTCAGCTTGCATGTAGCCATGGTAAGCCATTGTCTTTCGGCTTCTGCGCCCTCCTTTCCCACATACCAAGCAAAGCCCGTTGACTGCTGCGGTTTTCCTGTTAACCTTTAGCAGCAGAAAACAAACTAAACCACCCCCATCCAATTCTCTGGGATGATCACTTTATCCCTCCCCCCCACCACATGGCTGGTATCAGGGAAGATCCCTGCAGAAACCAAACTAATCCCCCCCGCCCCCCCCCGCTATGAATTTTCTGGGATGATCGCCGTACCCCTCCCACCACCGCATGGCTGGTATCAGGGAAGATCCCTGCTAGCCAAACGCGAAAAGCTCAGGGCCAATTCCCACCCCCCCGCGCTTGGCTAACTGCAGGGAAGGATTTCTTTTCAGCCACAGGCAAACAGCCCAGTAGGAACGGCCACCTCTGTCCCCTTAATTAAATTCCCGTATTTCAACCAGTTTACCATGAGCGATATCACTCTCCTGAGGATTACACAGCGAGATAAAGAACAGATGTTGCTTGGATGCCAGCAAACACCGGGACCATACGCTGCCAGGCTTTGTCATGCAATGATACCAGATTACTTGCTGCAAGCATGGTGTGGTCAAGTGTCTTACCATGGAGGACGGAATAAGGCTGCACTGCCCAGAAACCTTGTGGCAAGACTTTTGGAGTACGTCCAGGAGAGCTTCATGGAGATGTCCCTGGAGGATTTCCGCTCCATCCCCAGACACGTTAACAGACTTTTCCAGTAGCTGTACTGTCCGCGAATGCATCCCAAGTCCTCAGGGCAAAGTAATCATTAAAAAATGCTTGCTTTTAAAACAAGTTTTATATTTTAAAAGGTAAACTCACCTGAGGTCCCTTCCATGGGGTCATGGTCTTGGATACTGGCTTGGGAGGGTTGGGAGGGTACTTCAGTCAGGCTGAGAAAAAGATCCTGGCTGTTGGGGAGAACGGAGTGCTGGGTGCTCTCCGCAAGCTCGTCCTCCTCCTCCTCCTCCTCCTCTTCTCCATCTGCAGAATCCTCAGGTGTAGCTGATGAGATTATCCCCGTCTTGGAATCCACAGTCAGAGGTGGGGTAGTGGTAGCGGCCCCCCCATAACTGCATGCTGCTCGGCGTAGAAGCGGCATGTCCGCGGCTCTGACCCGGAGCGACCGTTTGCCTCCTTTGTTTTTTGATAGGCTTGTCTGAGCTCCTTGACTTTCACACGGCACTGAGTCCCTATTGTGGCCTCTCTCCATCATGCCCTTGGAGATTTTTTCAAAAGTTTTGGCATTTCGTCTTTTCGAACGAAGTTCTGCTAGCACTGAATCTCTCCCCATATAGCGATCAGATCCAGTACCTCCCGTACTGTCCATGCTGGTGCTCTTTTTTGATTATCAGCCTGCATGGTTACCTGTGCTGATGAGCTATCTGTGGTCACCTGTGCTCTCCACGCTGGGCAAACAGGAAATAAAATTCAAATGTTCGCGGGGCTTTTCCTGTCTACCTGGCCAGTGCATCCAGGTTCTGACTGCTGTCCAGAGCGGTCACAATAGTGCACTGTGAGATAGCTCCCAGAGGCCAATACCATCAAACTGCGGCCACACTAACCCTAATTCGAAATGACAATATCGATTTTGGCGCTACTCTGCTCGTCAGGGTGGAGTACAGAAATCGATTTTAAGAGCCCTTTATTTTGAAAAAATGGCTTCGTTGTGTGGATGGGTGCAGGGTTAATTCAATTTAACGCTGCTAAATCCAAATTAAAGTCATAGTGTAGACCGGGCCTTTGTCAAGTTTGATTTACCCTAGAGCTGATGAATAGTGGGAAAAATTATTCCTGAACATATTAGCAAACTACAAGTAGCAGTTTAGTCCAACTGGGTTCAAATTCTTTTTTGCTCTTTTGTGCATGACCATTTGTGTAACAATTCTTTATTGTACCTAGCTGAGCAATGAGGTTTTATGTATGAAAATACTTGTTTTAACACGTGTATTCATATACAAAGTATATCCGTGGTCACATGGTATCTATGAGGCAGATGGCTGCCTAGTCCTGGACCCCCTTACTCCTCACATATCAATTTGTTTCTAATAATTACTTTCCTAGCAAATTGGCAATATGTTTCTGTCATAAATTCCTAAAATTAATTAACTGGATAAACTTCAAACTGTTGAATATGGATTGCCATGAAAAAATGAGATGCAACAAAAGACCAAACCTGAATCTGTCAGCTGAAGGAGGAAACCACAATGCCACAGCAGAATCTTGCCTGGGATACCGTGGCGCTTAAAGAATTCATCACAGACTGACTGGATTCAATCTCAAAAAATATTCATGGCCTCTCTAAAGATGTATGTGATCTAAAATTCTGAATGGCTCACTTGGAAAACGAGCTACAAAAGACTGCCATTGGAACAGGGAAATCAAAGAAGAAACAGCCTTCTTAAAGCTTAGGCTAGACAAACTGGAAGAAAAACAGGATGCTTTAGAAAACAGATATTAAAGTAACAACCTTCACCTCTTGGCCATTGCTGTGGGTATAGAGGGCAAGGATATTATCCACTTTCTTCAGAAGCTGCTCCCTGACATACATAATGGAACCCACGGCTCTCCCCGTTAGATATTGAAAGGGCTTATCCAATGCCTGGTATTAGGAGGCAAGAGTCTGAGAAGCCCCGACGCATCATCTTCAAGCTGCTGAAGTTCAGTGATAAAGTAATATTAAGAATGCTGCCAGAAAAGCTGAAACCCTGATGTACAAAGGCCACAAAAGCCTGACTTCTCAGCTGAGCTTCACAAAAAGAGGGCTGCATTCAATGGGCATAAAGCAAATCCTGAATGGACCAACATTAGATACAAAATCAAGTACCAATCCACCTTCACTATGGATTTAGCAGGCTCCACAAGACTTTGCAAAACCCCCTCTGAAGCTTGGGAGATACTTCAAAGACAGAGACCAGATCTGACCAAAATTAGAAGAAGGGTTTTATCATATAAAGCATACCTCAACAAGCTTAAATACCAGTTTGTTTTCCTATGTATTCTTGCAGATATGGTAACTCTCATTTATGCAATCTTCCAGCTCCTAGCAGATAACCAGCTAGATTGAACTCTTCTGTTGATCTCCTTTGGAACTGAGCAATAATAACTGGGTAGCACTTCAATACATAGAGCAGAACTAGTGTTAAACTGTTATCTCTGATGGATTATATTATGGAAACCACAACCCATGGAACAGTCAATACTCATGACATGTAAAGCAGATTATAACCTAAACCTTAAATAGGACTAGATATTCAATTTGTGCAAGGCATTTGATATACTATGAATATGATTGTATATACACCTGTAATTATATTTTTATTATTTAGATTTTTTACTAATTTATATTTGATTTACTAATTCACGTGTAAATTTACATGTGATGAGTCTGTATACATGCATATACATATGTGTATATATGTACACATTAAATCTTCTATAGGTAGGAATATATTATACAAATTCTAGAATATTCAATGGTATGTACAGGATAATATTTGACTTAAATATATTTGTGTTTAGAGATGTTTAGAATATTATTAGATAATATAAGGGCAGGGAGGAGCGGATAGAGGTGAAGTCATCAGGGATCTAAATGTGCTCACACTGGCTTGTTTTAAGTCTTAATTTTTCATTTGTTTGTTTTCGGTTACAAAATATACTTTGGAAGACACATGATATTTAACTATAGATTTTTTTTTTGTATAGCTGACACTGAGCATCAACTGAAGCCATAAATATATTCAAAACTAACCAGTATCCAATAAATACAGACTATATCCTAGAGATGTGGTTTTACAATACCAATGGGGAAATATGTATCTTTAAGATAAGGTTATATATTATATTATATCTTTTAAAACTTTGTGGTGAATTTTCTTAGAGTGTGCTCCTGGAATGTGAGGGGACTTAATGTGCCAAAAGATTTAAAATTCTGAGTCACCTCAGATCAAAGACATGCCAAGTAACTTTATTGCAAGAAACTCATCTAGCAGAAATAGATGACGATAGAATCAAAGTGATGTGAATAGGTGTTGAATTCATCATTGAATTCTAAGAGCAGGTTGTACAATCTTGGTCTAATCCTGAAGGAAGATACATTCTTCTTGAGGGTGATTCAGTTAATTTCCAGAAGTATTTACAATCCAAGTGGATGTAGTTCTGAATTTCTTAAAGACATCACAGACATTCTTTTTAATAGAAAAGACATTCCTGTAATACTGGGAGGCGATTGGAATACTACACTAGACAGACATCTGTTCAAATCCAATTACAGGAGACCCAGCTCTCAAAGCACAATAGGCCAACCCTCGTTATTAATAAATAACTTCATTTAAAAGACATATATGGAAACTGAGACACCCCAAGGAGCTTGACAATACATATTTCACTACAGTACATTCATCTTACTCCAGAATTGACTTTTTCTTGTGTCTTCGGAACTGATTCCAGCATGCCTAGAAGCAGCTATTGGTATTACATTAATTTCAGATGATGCTCCAGTTATGCTTACCATCGACACTGGTTAGACATCATTAAAATTTTCTAAGGGTACATCTACACTACAGGGGGGAGTCGATTTAAGATACACAAATTCAGCTACGTGAATAGCGTAGCTGAATTCGACGTATCGCAGCCGACTTACCCTGCTGTGAGGACGGCGGCAAAATCGACTTCTGCGGCTTTCTGTCGGCGGCGCTTACTCCCACCTCCGCTGGTGGAGTAAGAGCACCGATTTGGGGATCGATTGTCGCGTCCCGACGGGACGCGATAAATCGATCCCCGAGAGGTCGATTTCTACCCGCCGATTCAGGCGGGTAGTGTAGACCTAGCCTAAGTGGAAGCTGACCACTCTGCTACTAAAAGATGCAAAATTTTGTCCCACAGTTGATTCAGTCATGTTTAACTTCATACCAGAAAATAAGCACTCAGATACCTCAGCTACCATCTTTTGGGAAGCTCTGAACGCTATTGTAAGGGATGACTGCATAAAGTATCCCTTCCAAAAGAACAAATACTCAAGTTACTAGACTCTCTGAACAAAGAAATAGATGAGTTGCAGATGATCCACAAGACTGACCCAAATAATGAAAGCCGCCTATGTTCTCTAATCAATGCCAAATATAAATATAATGAATGCTTATCCAACCAAGTTGAAATTGCACTCAACAGGGTGAAACAAAGATATTATGAATGTGGAGATAAAACAGATCAACTACTTGCCAGAAGATTTAAGATGGAACTAGCCAACAACAATATTTCTTCTTCATTGCAAGATAAGAGTGCCATCCTTGAACCAATAGATATAAACAATCAATATAAGCAATTCTATCAAGCCTTATATAAATCAGACAACCAATTTGACTCTGATAAATTTGATCATTTAATTGAAGACGTACCTTTTAATATCCTAACTTCAGAACCAGTGTTGTTTATGGACAAAGCTACCACAACACAAGAAATCAAAATCGAAAAAATATAAATTCTCACAAAACCCCTGGGATGGATGGCTTTCTTCTGATTTCCACAAAACATTTTGTAATCAGCTATCTTCTATTCTTTCAAAGGTCTTCACTGACATTTCAAAAAGGAACCATGTTTCATGATTTGAGAACTGCTTTAATTACTTTAATATTAAAGAACAAAGATGGTTGCAACTGTGGTGATTTCCACCCCATATCTCTATTGAACACAGACTGCAAAATAATTGAAAAATTTTTAGTGACACAACTGAACACCCTCATCCTGTCAGTTATACACACCGGTTGGTTTCATTAAGAAACATTGGCTGCTGATAATATGGCTTCATCGGGCAAGCTCAGACGTCAGATGTCCCCTCCATATCTCTACATGCAGAGAAATCTTTGATAGGGTTAAGTGGCCTTCTCTAATTGCTGACCTAAAAAAATCAGAATTGAACCAATATTCCTGAATTGGATCAGTGTATTATACAACTCTCCTTTGCTTCACTCTCAATTAATAGACTTATTTCTCCAACATTTCAACTAGAAAGAGGGACATGTCCCCTCTTGCCCCTCCTTTTTTAATGTATCTCTTGAACCAGTGGCAATGTAAATACATCAGCACTTAGCCATTGAAGGTGTGACTATAAATAGGAAAGTATACAAAAATCAGTTTGTATGCTGATGACATTTCTGTACTATTGAAGAATCCATTCTCATCAATCCCCTTATTATTGAATGTACTTGATATTTTTTTAAGCTCTCTGGTTTTCGCATTAACTGGAATAAATCACAAGTAATGGATATAACCAAAAGACTAAATCCTTATGAATTTCAGCATTTTTCATTTCAAATATGCAAGGAAATAACTTATTTAGGTGTTAAAATTTGTCCTGATCTTCCCATAATTGTTTCTATAAATATGGAGTATATATTAAAAGAAAGTTCCAGAGATGTAGAGATGTGGTGTCTCCTCCCTGTGTTCTTACTGGGGAGAACATAAATAGCCAAAATGAATATCTGACCAAGAATGACTTATATCATTAACATATTGCCTTTCTAGGTCTCTCCTTTGCTCTTTGCTTGAATAAATAGGTTTTTCCATGCAGTTTCTATGGAATAATAAACAGCCTTGCTTGTCACATTAAAATATCCTGGGCAACTGGAAGGAGTTGCCAGATATGTATCTATATTATCTAGCATTCCAAATGTGTCCTCCTGTAAGGTGATGCCCACACTGTAGCTCTGTATTCACACTGGCCTGGTCTGAGATCGAAAAAAGCTCAGCTATGTTATTTGGTTCCCTCTCTTCTTTTATATACCTTAAGAGGTTACCTACACCCTAGAGGAAAATTCCAATCTTTGCAACTTCCTGGGGCATCCTACAACACGTTAAGATGATTACATCTGATCTCACTAATTCTCTTTTGTACCACTATGGGATTACCCAGGCCTCAGGATCCAGGCCAACCCCTCCTTTAAGAAAATTTGCATAGAAAAAGGATTAACAAAAATTAAAGATATTATTCAGGATTATAGACATATGTTATGTGTATAACAAATATCAGCTACCACTGTCTCAGAGTTCCTTCTTTCGGTGGCTAAGCTCAAGGATTCATGCAAGGTTAGGGGACAATTCGTCTATTTCAACTCTCTCACTTCTAGAACAACCTATTAAGAAATATGGAAACAAAAATCACTTGTAGGAATTACTTATAGGTGGCTTAATGCTTTGCATTATTCTCCTAATCTCAGTCCCAAAGAAAAATGGGGAAAAGAACTTAGCCTTACTATCACAACAGAAACCTGGGAGGATATCTGGCTTAATGTGAAAGATACATCAAGTTCTTTATCTTTGCGATTCTTCCAGAACAAGATATTAAACAGGTAATACTAAACTCCAGAATGTTTGTTTAAGGCTAGATTGGCAACACACAGAGAATGTTTGAAATGCAAACAGCCACGTGCCAACCTTTCAAACATCCTCTATACCATCAAAAATGCATATGTGTTGGAACACCATATTCAGTGCTCTTTCAAAAACTGTAAGTGTTGCTGTCTTTCCTGCTCCATGCTTGTATATGTTAGGGGTGCTGTTGGTATTACCAGTCAACATTAAGAAATGGACTGCAGTAACTAATTCTAGTGGCCAAAAAAAGTTATTTTGAGAAAATTTAAATCTGCAATTCCTCCTTTATACACAGACTGACTTAGTGAGCTCTCTATTTCTTCATTAATGGAAAAAATGACTGTGTTCAAGAGAAACACCTGGAAAAATATGAGGCTGTCTGGTCACACATGAAACTAGTGCATACTTTTGCAATTTAGTACATATTAGTCTCCACTACTCATAAGTTATGTGCTTGTTATTTATGTATTTAGTCACTTTAATAATTGACGCCTTGCATGGTTGCTACAGGTTCGGGGGTGCGGGGGAGGATGTTTGTTTTTGTTTTTTTCCGAGGTTTTACGAATAATGAACATTGAATTTTGTTATTTATATGGTATTTCCATCTCATGCATGCATTTATATAAGTTTTATTTTGTATTGTGTTTGTATTTTACATAAAAACGGTAAAAATAAATTTTAAAAAATATATTCATGCCATCTTAAATGGTTGTGTGTTTAGCATTGAGAATTGGTAGTGCAATATAAAATGGTAGAGCAACATAAAATTGAGACCCATGGATTTAACTCATGCATTTGGCAGTTACATGCTGTAGCCCATGGGACTGACCTACTTGCTTGTGTATATATATACACTTGCTTGTGTAGGTCAGTCCCATGGGCTATAGCATGTAACGATGGGCACAACATTGAAAAACCCCCATGCCACTCTCTACCATCCATTGGTCTAGACATAGGCATCTACCTAGGTAACAAGGCACAGGTCAACCTTACCCTTCTGGGCAAAAGGTCTTAATATAGATATGCTAACTTTGCCCCAGCTTAACATACAGGACATGGCCTGTAGGTCCCCCTGCACTGCAGCCAAACCTATCCTAATAGACCCTATATGTCTTGTAGTTTCTTGTAGTTTCTTGTAGTTTAAGTGTTTGGTTTGTTGTAATAGGTTTATAGATTTATATTAGGGTAGGTTTGGCTGTGGTGCAGGGGGACCTACAGAAGGGTAAGGTTGACCTGTGTCTTGTTACCTAGGTAGATGCCTATGTCTGTGACCTTTTGTCTAGACAAATGGATGGTAGAGAGTGGCATAGGGGGTTTTTCAATGTTGTGCCGATAGACTTGAGAGGTACACCACAAGGGAACTTAAGTGCATACGTACATGTCATCAATATGCACAAACATACTAACCTGTGGGGTAGGTGTGCTCTAACATTTTGTGGGTGAGAAGTGAGATTTGGGCATGGGACGAAGGATTTCCAGCACTTGTGCCCTATGGGGGAGGTGACCCATCTCGCTAGAGTACTCTTACTTATTCTCACTTACTTCCACCACTCTTTCTATCTATTCTATCTATCTACGATGACTACTACTATTAGTAGGCTATACTTGTTCTTCTTAAACTTTAAGTTTTAAGGGAACTAGGCTAAGCTCGGTTTCCCTAAGTTTTATTCTTAGTGTGTTTATTAGGTTTTGATTTTAAGTTTAAGTTAGCCAAGTAAACCCTAAGTTAGTTTTGATAGCTTTTAGCATTAGATTTTTCTAAGCACTGCATCCCTCTCTCAAGAATTGAGAAACCTGAACTGCCAGGCTGGTCCTGTGTCTCTTACCACCAGGTTATCAAGGAAGGGTGTGAGTATATTAACCAAAGCTTTGTAGCATATAATACTATATTATCATATGTATCTTTTAAATAGCAGTAATGCAATTGTAACTTTGTAACTCTGAGTATTTTACCATTTACTTACTATTATTGATTTTAATAAAAAGTCTTTAAGACTGTATATCTTTCTCAGTGTGAGCTTCCTGTCAGACCCCCCAGGGTCCTTTGTAAATTCTGTGGAGCCTGATTCAGGACAGGAATTTTTATCTTCTGATCAAACAGATTGGCAAGCCTAAAACCCATACTATTAATATTAATAATTAATTACTATTAATAATAAATAAAATTAAATTGATAAATTAAATTAATGTTATTAGTACACCCTAAATCAGGCTACAATGTGAAAGTGTGTAGTTCTTTATGGGGCTGGGGAATATGGCTTGAGAGAAATAGACACCAGGCACCTAACTCCTGACCAAAACTCTGGGTCTCAGACAATTAAAGGAACTGGACAAAGATCTGCCCATAAGTGTTGAAGTGTTGGTAGTCTCATACATACATACAATTATTTTGTGTGAATGTGACAAGAGAGAACTGATATATGAAGTCTGCTAAACAGCCAATCACTTTGGGTTATCTCTTTCTCGCTCAAGCAGGAAGAAACCCAGCTATTTTTAAATCTGCAATCTACACAGGTTGCCAAATAGTTTTCTTTCTTATGAAAATTACAAGAACAAGTTTAAAGAGTCCTAAAATGTACCAAGTTTGTTTTGAGTCTCACCCATTTGCTTTTGGAGAGATTCAACATCAGTGATGTCTTCTGGTGCTCCTCCTCCTGCTTATAAAGGTTAGGTTATCTGTTCAGGGAACAGAAACCATACCATTGACTTCTGTGACTAACCATGCAGTTGGAATAGTGAATCATGAATTATTAATACTTGAAGGTGTTCTTGTAAATAACTCATGTGCTCAAATATTCTGGATACATTCCTAGCCCTAGTAAAGTCATTGCTTTCAACAGGGCCTGGATTTCTCCCTTTATGTTTGCCAGAATTACCCTTCCAACAAATACTGAACACATCAGTAAAAAATAATCTGTTTCCAGACCATCTAGGCCTAAATCCAGCAGATAAATTGTTTGCAATGAATAATTTGACCAACTCCACTCTACACTTCTATAGTCCTGGAAAGTCCAAAATAAAGTAGTAGAGAAGATAAGGTAAATTGTCTTAGGGTTTGTCTACACATGAAAGCTATTCCAGAATAAAATAAGGTGTGAATTTAAAGCAGGATAGCTGTCATGGAATAACTCCACATGTGGGCACATATTCCAAAATAAGAATGCCTTATGCCAAATTAGTTTAATCCACTTTCAAAATATTCCAGAATACCTGGTGTAAACAAGGCCTTAGTGGTTTCTCTCCCCAAGTTCACAAACTTCTTCCTTAAATATGCAATCCATTCTACTAGACGTCAAAAGAGAAGCTCAGCAAACCTGTATTGAGGAAAGCATAAAATATATGAATATTTTAGAATTTATCCAATAGGACCTTAAAAATAGGACTTGGTTGATTTCTGAGAGAGCTACAAACTGTTCTGTTTGCTCAGTCCATATGCAACAATGGAGCCAGGTACAGCCCAAATGCCAGTGAACGATTAAGAATAACTGAAGTGATGTGCTTTTAATGGGAAGACAACTTTTCATGAACCACTCAGTAAGTCTTTGCCATATGAAGAACTTAAAATACAACACAGCAGTACATGATGTTATAAAGAATGTTTTGTTTCTGATGCAATTTTTCTCTGTTTTTCACCCAAACGTAATAGATACAGAGGGGCGGGAGGGGAATCTTGAAATACGAGGGATGGGAGGTGGGAACATTAAAGTCAATACATTCATTGTAAAAAAGCTTTTTAGTTATTGAGACCATTATGACTCTCCTAATTCCGATTCAAAAAACTTTTTTTCTCATGTGTTCCTTTGTTTTCACTAAGAATTCTATCATTTTTCTAGACATTCTGGACAACATCTCTTACTCTGAATATGCAATACAGATCTTTTTTGATGTTTTAAGTGCCACAACCCTTTTCTGGTCCAAAGTCCCCTTTAGGGGAGCAATCCTGTTCCCATTGAAGACAATGGGAGTTTTTCCATTGATTTCAGTGAGCAGAGGAACTAGTGGGCCTAGAAGCTACACTCTAATGGGAAATCTCACCAGAATTCATGCAACTCACTACAAAAAAAAGCCAAAAAAAAAAAAAATACAAAAAAACCCCCACCACCCCCCCGGCAAGCGCTGGAGGGAGGCCAGGGAGACACAGGGGGAGCGCGGGGCCGGGGTGAGTGTGAGTCCGGCCTGGCCCCGAGCACAGGCAGGACTCGGGCAGTACTTGGAGATAGAGTAGGGGGGTGGCCCGCAGGGCCAGGCAGCGGCTGTTCATTCTCCCGACCTGGGCAGCCGGACTCAGGAGCAGCCGCTGCTGCAGCTCCCACTGCCGTGGGGGGAGGAAGCAGCCAAGCACATGGCGCTCGGCGGCTGCGGCTCTGGCACCCGGGCCCGAACCCTCAGAGCCCAGGCCTGCTGTGGGGACCCAGCAGCACTCACGCTGCGCCCAGCCCCTGGCCAGTCGCGTCTGGGCTGGCTGCACAGCTGATGCAGTCCTGCGGGCGGCCCCAGGGCAGAGGCATCGGCAGCCCCGTTCGTTCCCCTGCGGGACCTGAGCGAGACAGGGGGGTGGGGCCTGCTGCCCCCACTCCAGGGCCGCCCACAGGATTGCATCAGCTGCAGCAGTGGCTGCTCCCGAGTCCGGCTGCCCAGGTGGGGAGAACGAACAGCTGCCGCCTGGCCCCGGTAAGTTGGAGCCCAGGGAGGAGGCAGTCCCCTTACCATGCCTCCCTACAATGGTAGGTAACCCTACTAGTGGCCAGACTCAATAGAGCTGGTGAGGCAGGCCACCACCCCAGGGTGGGTGGCAGCCAGGATAGGGGACTGAGGCCTTCCCTCTCCACGAGGTCTCAACCCAGGGCCCTGCCAGTTGCAGGGTTGCTCACCACCAGCTCGGTGGGGATCCAGCCAAAAAATGCTGAGCTAGTCTCCAGTTTTCCAACAACCTCCCCACAAAGACTTCCTGGGTTACTTTACTCCTGGGTGAATTCTGCATGACTGCACACATGCATAAATAATGAGCCCAGCATATTTTTAATTTTTTGTGCAGAAAAAAGCTTCTGTCAAAATGTTGCTGCAGTTCTGCCTTTTTCCCACGAAAGGGTGCTGTGGTGATAGAACAGAACAGCAGCTCCCTGCCAACGAGGGAAGAGAAAGAGGCCTGCCTACCAGGCAGCGGGCCAGGTCAGGAGACAGGAGCTATAAGAAGACAGGCAGTGTGGGGTGCTAGGGGAGGTCAGATGGGGGCTCAAAGTCTAGTGGGGAAGAACAGACTGGGGCTGGGGCTGAATGGGAGTGGAGGCGCACGGCCACATGGTGATGGGGGAGGAGGTGCAGAGCCACAAAGGGACAGAGGAATGACTGGGTGGGGGCACAGAGACTTATGGGGACGGGGGAGTGCAGGGCCATATGGGAATGGGGGAAATGGGTGCCTGAGTGGGGGTGGAGGGACACATGTGCCTGACTGAATGGGAGAGGCTAGGGGTCAGCCAGGGTCTGAATGGGGGAAGCTCCCTAAGAGTCCCTCCCCGCTCACCCCCCCCCCAAAAAAAACTGTTCCGTAGTTTTCCTACCCACACCCAACAACCCTCCAAATTCACACCCAGGCTCTTTCTCAGCTATTACTTCCCTCTCCCTCAGCTCCTACCTTACTCCTGACTCCCCCCAGGCTTTGCACTGCTTTGGGGGCAGGGGGGTGGAGGGCATATGGTTCTGTATTGTAGCTTCAATGAATTATTATTCAGAGTTCTGTATTAATATGCCTAATAAGGAATCTATTTGTCAAAAAATATTTTATGAATCTTTTTTGTTGTCTGTATTGTTACAAACATACTTGCTGACAGGTATTTTGAAATAAATGACCAAAAATAATTGAAACTGGTGTGATTATATTCTGTTATTTTGACAAATAAAATATGCAGAATTTTGCAGAATTTTGCAATATTGTGCTCTGAATTTTTAATTTTTTGGTGCAGAATTCCCTCAGGAGTAGTTACTTCCTACCCGCTTCTCCACAGTTTGTGGTCTCATAGTTTCCCCTGTCTCTCCTCTCTCTGTGGCATCTGGAGCCTGGGGGTCATGGGTTGCTGCCATTTGGCTGGCCTCCACACAATGAAGTGCTGCAGTCCTTCAGTGGGAGCCTGCAACACACCTCCTTCCTCTCCGGTGGACAGCCCCAAATGAACTGGGCTGCTCCCTTTTATACCTGGCCTCCAGCCGGAACATGCCCAGTTCTCCTCATCCCAAAGAGAGGAATTAACCCCTGCAGTCCCAGTGTGGGGCATGCATGCCCCGTCACACTCCACTGTAATTTCTCTTCTTTCTGTCTGGGAGATAAGTCATTCAGAGTATGCCTTCACTGTGCAGTTAGCCTGGATGATTGGCACCCGGGTCTGAGCATCTGTGTAAGTGCTCAGCCCCGGTATGAGTGTCCCAGCTGCAAAGCCCTACCCGAGTTACTGCATCCTCACGGTTTCTGCACTCACCCTTGTGTGTCTGGGGCATATTCCATGTTTTTTTGTGCCAAGATACTGTAGGATACTTTCCCCTGTTAATTGTGTGAACTGGGGGAGAACCTGTCTGTCCTTTGGGGGAAATTGTGGGAAGGCATTAGAGCACTACCAATACTTGGGTGGGGATTTTTGCCTGCATCCTCACTTGAAGGTTGACTTAAAAGCAGAACTCAATATACATCCCTAGCCAGGGTAGCAAAGCATCTCCAAACCCAGGTTAAAAGTTTTTCTGTATGGACTGCAGCAGGCTGGGCCCAGGTAAGAACCTGGGTTAACTCAAGTGTAGACATACCCATAGGGTATCAATGGGTTAAACGCTCCTGGGATGAGAAGAAAAAATGGGATGAGGTATTGTTATGCTGGAAGGTGTCAAGTGCCATCAGCTTCTCTGATCTATAGACACATACAGAGGTGCTTGAAGCTGTGGCTCTGCTAAAGAGATGGCAGGGGCTCTACCTAGCCCTCATTTCATCCCATTCAGATAAATTCACATAAGTTTTGGAATTGATCAGATGTGGCATTCAAATGTTATCATGTTACATCCAAACAAACAAATGTCATCAAGTTGAATGTAAGACCTTGGAAGCTCAGGCAATAAAATGCTATTAAAGTACAATGTATTATAGCCAGTCTGTGGCAGAGGTGGGAATAAGATTGAGAGTTCTGTGCTCAGAGCCTTGTGTTCATTCCTCCAAGAAGTTTCTTCCTCCTCCTTGCAGACATGTTGCTGTTCTCAAATATTCACTCTATTTCTTCTTGACAGAATGTGCATCCTTCTTATTTTATGCAAAAATATGGAACTTTCACAAAAATATTGTAAACAAAAATCCACAAAATTAGTAAGGGTGGAAAAATAATTTGCTTTGAATATTTCACCCAGCTCTAATTATACATTATTGGAAGTCAGTGGACTGCATTCGTGAAGGATTAACATAGGCACAATTTATTTTTCCAAATTTTATCAGAAAAGTGAGATCCTTGTACCTTATCTACTACTGAATCTCAAAACTAACAGTAATACCTAGCACTAATATAGGGCTTTTACATGTTCAAAGCTCTTTTCAAGTGCTAATTAATGAATAGAGAATTACTCATTTTAAAGGTGTAGTGATAATGAACACATACTTATTTAATTAAAAAATACCCATATGAGGAGACCAGTACAAACACTTATGATGTGCCAAATAATGTTAAGTATAGCAGAAGATGTATATTAACGACATATGGATATTTTTAGCTGTTCTTTATACTTCCTTTTAAAGGGTTAGTCAAAGGAACATAATTCAGGACCCAGAAGGACAAATCCTAACATTTCGTTCCACAACCGTAAAACCAGACCTAGTGGCAATTTAACAGCTCTTCATCTAACTCACAGGGGAATAGCCAAGTCAACAGATGCTCCTGCTGGAAAAAATATGTTACGGTGCTTCACACCTATACGTTGTTCCTGGCAAGCTTTTCCATCTGTTGGACTCATTCACTCGATTTTGAAAAAATAAGAAGGGGTGCAGCTTCAGAAAAGTGTACAAGGACATGAGACAGTACCACATCTTCAAAGTATACCTGTTCTTCTCTTTATATAAGGCAAACTGACACACAGATGCTGAAGGAATTAAAAAGGAATTATAGTTTGCACCTCCTTAAATGATTCCCCTGGAATATCACAATCTTCTGTGGGATGCTCTGAAAGTAGGAGGGAGTGAGGAACCAAAGGGTAGTCTTTTCTATTTGCATACTGTCACAGGGCACCTCTGTCACTATTCAGCGAACCTCCCTGACTGGCTAGTTCAGGTAGTTTCACTGTCACAAAAACACACAGGACTGCTTATCTTTCAACAATCTGAGTCTTTATTCTTCTTACATGGTAATACCCTGCAATGAAGGCTTACAGCAAGGCTTCCCTACAGGCCTCACTGCCCAGCCCAAGCTCAGCTTTTGAGTTTCCTTCTGAGCCCATCCTGACCTGCCCCTTGCATGTTGTTTCCTCCCCTTATGTTCTCCCCAATTACCTTGTTAGTCCTGCGATTGTCACCCAAGTGCTCACAATCCCCCAACAGAAAGTCTATAATTGCCCTCAGGTAGGCCTGCAGCCTTCTCCAGGCTATAACAATGTCAGTGATCAGGGTGCTGCTCATAGTGCCCTGTGACACATGTAAAAAAAAAAAAAGCATTCACAAGCCCAAAGAAAACTAAGAACATAAGAACGGCCATACTGGGTCAGGCCAAACGTCCATCTAGCCCAGTATCCTGTCTTCCAACAGTGGCCAATGCCAGAGAGAATGAACAGAACAGGTAATCATCAAGTGGTCCACCAAAATATGACTATGTAAACTTAAGAATTAACAGCAGACTTCCAGCTCAGAATTTATTTTTAAACAGCTTTCTACTGCCAGAAAAACAGTTGGATTAATTCCATATCATGCTCCTGATCCTGTAAACACTTAACATCTACTTAACTACAGTATAAGCATGTAAGCTATCCCGTTGACTTCAATAACACTACTTATATGTTTAAAGTGCTACAAGTGTTTGCAGTATAAGAACCCATATTGGCTGTACTGGTGCAAAAACCTTGTTTAGAGGAGAAATGAAGGCAGCTATAAAAAATATAAAACTATATATAATAAATGGAAGAAAGGGGATGCTGATAGCAATGAATATAAATCAGAAGTTAGGAATTGTAGAAAATTGATAAGGGAAGCTAACAAAGAGAAATCTAGGGCCAATACAGTTAAAGATAATAAGAAGGAGATATTTTAAAATATATTAGGAACAAAAAAATCCTGACATTTGTATAAGTCCATTAATAGACCAAAATGGTAGAATTATCAATAATAATGCAAAAACAGCAGAAGTGTTCAATGAATATTGCTGTTATGTATTTTTTAGGAAAAAGAGATGATATAGACTCATCATATGGTAAGATAACACTCCTCCCATTCTGCTAGTATCTTTGGAGGATGTTAAATAGAAGCTACTTAAACTAGACATTTTTAAATCAGGAGGTCCAGATAATTTGCATTCAAGAGATTTAAAAGCTCTGGGGGAGGAACTAACAGGACAGTTAATGTTGATTTTCAGTAAGCGTAGACGTGGGCAGTTCCAGAACACTGGAAGAAAGCTAATATTATGCCAATTTTTAAAATGGGTAAACAGTATGACCCCGGAAATTATAAACCTGTCAACCTGACATCAATCCTGAGCAAGTGTCTGAAATGGGACTCAAATAATAAAGAATTAAAAGAGAATGTAATTAATGCAAATAACATGAGTTTATGGAAAATAGATCCCATCAAACTAACTTGATATCTTTTTTTGATGAGATTACAAGTTTGGTTGGTAAAAATAATCATGTTGATGTAATAAACTTAGACTTCTATAAGGCATTTGACTTGGTACCACACATTTTGATTAAAAAACCAAGAACGATATAAAGTTAACATGGCACACATTAAATGGATTAAAATTGGCTAATGGGTAGGCCTCAAAAGATAATTGTAAACAGAGAAGCATCGAGTAGTATTTCTAGTGGGGTGCCACCAGGATCAGTTCTTGGCCCTACGCTATTTGACATTATTATCAGTGACCTGGAAGAAAACAAAATCATCCCTGATAAAGTTTGAGGGGAACACAAAAATTAGGGGAAGTGGTAAATAATGAAGAGAACAGGTCACTGATTCAGAGTGATTTGAATCACTTTTTAAACTGGATGCAAGCAAACATATACATTTTAATATGGCTAAATGTAAATGAATACATTTAGGAACAAAGAATGTAGTCCATGCTTATAGTGTGGGAACCGGTGACTCTGAAAAAGATCTGGTGGATAATCAGCTGAACATGAACTCCCAGCACGATGCTGTGGCCAAAAGAGCTAGTGTGATCTTGGGCTGTATAAACAGGGAAGTCTGAAATAGAAGTACAGTAACTCCCCACTTAATGTCCTCTCGCTTAACGTTGTTTCGATCTTACATCCCTGCTCAATTATAGAACATGCTCCATTTAAAGTTGTGCAATGCTTCGCTATAACGTTGTTTGGCTGCCTGCTTTGCCTGCTGGCAGACCCCGCAGATCAGCGCCTTCCCCCTCCTACCCCCGCTTCCTGCCTGCAGCAATCAGCTGGCTTGCGGCATTTAGGAGGGAAGGGGGAGGAGCAAGGACTCAGCACGCAGGCTCCCCCACCCTCCCCGCCTCCCAAACGCTGCAAACCAGCTGATTGCTGCAGGCGGGAAGGAGGGGGGAGGCTGCGTGCCAAGTCCCCGCTCCTCTCCCTCCTGCCTCCTGTCCGCGGCAATCAGCTGGATTGCGGTGTTCAGGAGGCAGGGGAGGGAGCGGGAGCCTGTGCGCTGAGTCCTCGCTCCTCCCTCCTGAATGCCACAAGCCAGCTGATTGCCGTGGGCAGGAGGCAGGGGAGGGAGGGGAGAGGAGCGAGGACATGGCGTGCGGAGTAAAGGGGAAGGAGGGGGGAAGAAGAGGCGGGTTAAGGACGGGAGCTTGGGGGAAGGGGTGGCGTGGGTGGACCAAGGGTTGAGCCCTCCGCCCCTGGTGCTTGCAGAGTAGAGGAAGCTGCCGCTGCTGCTGCTGCACAATGTGCTTCTCCTAGCCTACAGCACCTTCAGCCTCCTTGCTTGCCTCATTGTCTCCAGTGCCAGTGGGCTGTGCCTGTGTGGGGTAAGGCAAGGGCACCTCCCAAATACAGTACTGTACTGCATGGCAAACAAAATTTCCCTGGAACCTAACCCCCCCATTTATATTCATTCTTATGGGGAAATTGGATTTGCTTAACATCGTTTCACTTCAAGTCGCATTTTTTAGGAACATAACTACAACGTTAAGTGAGGAGTTACTGTAGAGAGGTTATTTTACCTATGTATTTGGGACTGGTGTGACCGCAGCTGGCACACAGTTCTGGTGCCCACAATTCAAGAAGGATGTTGATAAACTGGAGAATTTCAGAGAAGAGTTGGAAGAATGAATAAAGGATTAGAATACACATCTTGAATGATAGATGCATAGGGTGTGACAGCACTGCAATGTAAGCCCGGAGCTAGTAGAACTCAAGTTAGCAGACCCTGAGTTTGTTAACCTAGGGCTTGACAGGCTTCTACATTCATTTGTAACCCAAGTTAGGAATTGTTGAACCTTGGGTCCCAACCTGGGGCTCCAGTGTCCACATTGCATTATTCAACCTATATCCCAGACTTCCTCCCCACATTTGTCCGCTCTAGACCTTTGTTCATGGTGCAATATGGGAAAACTTGATTGTGCACCAAACGTGACTGTCCAGAGGACAAAGAAAGTCGGCCCGTGGGATTGTGGAATACTTTTGGTGGAATCCCAGAGCACAAATTCAGTGGGGTTGCATCTACACTGCAAAACAACAGGTCTTGAACCCTGAATCCAACTTGACTCAAGCTTGGACATTCCACTCCCGTGGGGTCCTAGAACCCTGGGTCTGAGCTCTGGGTTAGCACAATTTGTGTCTAGACAGAATGGGGTTTATACTTGAGCTTGAGTTCGAACCCTGGCCTTACACTGCAGTGCAAACATACCCAAAGAGCTCAATCTATTTAGCTTAATAAAGAGAAGGTAAAGAGATTACTTGATTACAGTCTATTTGTTGCTTGTGATCTTCAATCTAGTAGAGAAAGGTATAACATAAAATAATGGCTGGAAGTTGAAACTAGACACATTCAGAAATGAAATACAGCATACATTTTAGACGGTGAGGGTAATTAACTATTAGAACAATTTACCAAGGGTCATGGTGGATTCTCCATCATTGACAGTTTTTAAATCTAGATTGGATGTTTTTCTAAAAGATATTAGAAAATTAGATCTAGGAATTATTTTGGGCAAGTTCTATGGCCTGTGCTCTACAGGAGATCACACTAGATGATTACAATGGTCTCTTCTGGCCTTAGACTCTATGAAAAATATTTGCACCATGAAAACAGTCAGTGTTACACTATTTTACATACACGGACACCCCCACACACACACCTCATATCAGTGCCACTGACATCTATATAGAACTGGACATGTATGTTCTACTTTCAAAAATACTAGAAATGGTTTCAAACTGTAATCTGCAACCAAATTTTAGCCCCACTCCTCACTTAAACATTTAGGTGTCTAGGATCCAGCGGTTTGGCTCAGACTATTACAGAGAAAGGGTGCAGCCACAACATTCAGATCTGATTCTGAATTCAAATTCCAGCACCTTCCCCTTCCCTCCTCCCCAGAGGCATTTGGATATGGATTCCTTGTTCAGTCCACATTACTTCAATGCAATGGGGCAGAGGGTGCTCAAAACTGAAATCGACAGAGAGTTTTAGGTGCAAGAGAAATACAGGACTGGACTACAAAAGAATAGGTAAAGTAGCATCACCATCATATACATAGGACTGAGTTTTATGCAGTTAATGAACTTGAGCAGTTGACAGTTTACAGGGAATAGAAACTTAGGCATTTACTCCACCGGCTGCTCAAATGATAAATGTATTTCAGACAGAGTACAGCTATGCATTAATGAAGACATTATTTTCTGATAACACACAGCCATTAACATGCCTTAGCACTAATTACCTTTGTCATTAGGAAACAATGGTCTATGGCCACAACGTTTAGCATGAAGATATCAGTAGAAATCACCAATCACCACTCGTTAAGATTACCACATACGGAAGTGTCATAGAATTTAATAGCACTAATAGGGGTCTACAGAAGTTATTTTACAGGCAGTAGAATTTAATAGCGACTAAAATATCCTTGCTACAGAAGGATGTTTCACAAACCCATAGAAAGGAACAATTATATGCTAAATGTTATAGGACTTTTTCATAAAAGACAGTTCATGTCATCAACTGAGGACTTTTAAAGGCGACTGTGTGTGTTTAAGTCTTTGTACATAATGGTCTTTTTTCCTTCTTTTAGGACCTAATCCAAAGACAACTCAACTCTTTGGAGTCTTTCCATTGACTTCTAAAGGCTTTGGATCAGGACCTTAATTGTTTTGCTATTATTGTTTTGACTCTTCTTTTGTACGGCCTTGCTATCTGCCAAGCACATTATAAATGTAAAAATAAAAATAAACCCTAAAGCAAACTGACACAAGCAATAACCAAAATGAAGTATGCTATTCAAAACACATCAAATCAGTATTCGAAATTCACCTTGTTCCAAATCAATATTAATGTGCCATGGCTCTTTTAATTATTAAAGGTTAAACTGGCACAAAACTTCACTTTCTGTTATTTCGCCATGACTAATAATCCTCAGTCAAAACCACTTTAATCTATAATCTTATTCTTACAAAACGAGTGCAGGATACCTCTAATATGCCACTTTGCTGAACTGGATGTAAGCAATTGAAAATGACAAACTGGCTAGGCACAGAACTTCCATCTTTGTTATTGCTTTTGAGCAAAGGTAAAATCTGAAATGAAGCTCTCATACCTGCAGTGTGGATCTCTAATGCATATTCTGAATTTAAGCCCTGCATAAATTCCCAGTGAGGATACAGGAAGATCTGATTCATGTCAGGAACCAGAATATATTCAATATACTCTTGACACATCTCATTAGAAGTTACATTTCTTTTTCCAGGATTTCTTTAAATTTTTAATTTGAGCAAGAGTTCCAAAACTCTGATATTATATTTCCATAGATCATCTGATCTCTATATTAGTCCATCTATTCTGAAAAGTGCCAGCAAACTATGGAACCAGACATCCGTCTCTAAAGGGCAGCAGAAAACCAGCAGTGTAATATCTTAGCAGTCAGTTCCATGGGCCTGATTATCCACTGCCTTGTGCTTTGTGCCCTCATTTGAACCCTGGCTAAGTGATGGGAAAGTAGGTGTAAAACGCCACCAAGCTGATGGGGTAATATGTCAGCCCAAGGTGCAAGGCAATGGAAAATGAGGCCCTATTAATCTAGGACTAGATTCTCAACTGAGCTCAGGAGACTTCAGCTCCCTTGGGAAATGTGGCTACTTATTTAGATGCCTAAATGAGAACTATTGATGCTGAGCTCTTTTGAAAGTCTAGCCCCCTCGCTCGTTACCAGTCTGAGTCTTTAGCTGTCATAGTCTATCTGTCTGATTCTGGCAACCAGCCCCAGTTTATACCATGCATAATGTGATAGAATTAAGAAGGTAAATATGTATGTTTTCCAATTACCATACAAAAATTACATTAAGGCAGGGTTATGGTTATAAATATATGCATTAAACTAAAAGAACCTCATTAGAACAAGTTTAGATCAAATATATTAGACATTAAACCACTGGAAATCCTCATTCTACACCATCTTTAACTCTACTTCTCTAGTCCTGCCATTTTCCATCTTTTGACAGGTTATCCCCAAGTTGCCACATGAGAGTTTTTATTGCTACATATATCAATGACAACTGTGTGCCTTTTAATGTATGGTGATATAACCTGCACGTACCAGGCCAGTCTTTTAAGGCCTGTGATGCAAAAATATGTAGGATACAGCTGGGAAGGGGGGAGAAAATGGGGTCTGTGTGCTGGATGTTTAGGGAAAAGGTGAATCTTTGCCTTGTATCTGGAGGGTGGAGCCTCTGACCAATATCAAGCAGCATAATAGAGTAGAATGTGATCTCCAGACAACAGGAGGGTGATGGGTGGAGCAAGGTGATGTGCGACCCATAGAAGGTAAAATTCAAGTCTCTGTTGTGATCTCTGGTCCAAACCAAGAGCACTGGGGAAGACTGAATATTAATAAGTCTAAGGGTATGTCTACACTACGAAATTAGGTCGTATTTATAGAAGTCAATTTTTAGCAAGCGATTTTATACAGTCTGTTGTGTGTGTCCCCACTAAGCGCATTAACTCGGCGGAGTCCGTCCACAGTACCATGGCTAGCATCGACTTTTGGAGCGTTGCACTGTGGTTAGCTTTCCCACAGTTCCCACAGTCTCTGCTGTCCATTGGAATTCTGGGTTGAGCTCCCAATGCCTGATGGGGCAAAAACATTGTCGCGGGTGGTTTTGGGTACATGTCGTCAGTCACCCCTCCCTCCATGAAAGCAACGGCAGACAATCATTGGGTGCCTTTTTTCCATGCAGAAGCCATACCACAGCAAGTGTGCAGCCCGCTCAGCTCAGCTCACCAACACCGCCGCTGTTGTGTCCTGGGTGCTGCTGTCAGCAGACGGTGCAGTAGGACTACTAACTGTCATCATACACCACTTCCGCTGCAACTCTGCTCTGCTGCTCTTGTCTCGATAGTGAATTTCTCCATGTTGTCTGTCATGGGCTCCTGGGTACATGTGTTCTTCCTCGAGAAATGTGTGCGGTGCTAACTGTCGTCCTCCATCGCTTCTGCTGCAACTCTGCTCTCCTGGTGCCATGAATCCACCTCGCAGGTCCTCTCGTTGTTCTGTATAAATATCTATTCTCATGGCATCCATTGTCATCCACCAATTTCGCTGCAGCTCTGCTCTCCTGCAGATGCCATACCATGGCAAACATGGAGCCCGCTCAGCTCACCGCTGCTGTCGTGAGCATTGTAAACACCTCGTGTATTATCCTGCAGTATGTGCAGAACCTGCAAAAGCAGGCGAGGAGGCAACAGCGTGGTGACGAGAGTGATGAGGACATGGACACAGACTTCTCTCAAACCATGGGTCCTGGCAATTTGGACATCATGGTGGTAATGGGGCAGGTTCCTGCTGTGGAACACCGATTTTGGGCCCGGAAAACAATCACAGACTGGTGGGACCGCATAAGGGTGCAGGTCTGGGATGATTCCCAGTGGTTGTGAAACTTTCGCATGCATAAGGGCACTTTCATGGAACTTTGTGACTTGCTTTCCCCTGCCCTGAAGCGCAAGAATACCAAGCTGAGAGCAGCCCTCACAGTTGAGAAGTGAGTGACAATAGCCCTCTGGAAGCTTGCAATGCCAGACAGCTACCGGTCAGTCAGAAATCAATTTGGAGTGGGTAAAGCTACTGTGGGGGCTGCTGTGATCCAAGGAGGGGCTGCGATTTTAGGGTGAATGTGCAACACAATCCAACCCCCGCCCCCAATTCTCTGAGATGATCGCTTCACCCCCACCATGTGGCTAGTATCAAGGAAGATCCCTGTCAGCCAAACACAAACAGCTCAGCATGAACGGGCCTCCCCCCACCGCGTAGCTAACAGCGGGGATGATTTCTTTTCAGCCAGAGGCAAACAGCCCAGCTGGAACGGGCACCTCTGAATATCCCCTTAAACAAATTTCCCATATTTCAACCAGGTGACCATGAATGATATCACTCTCCTGAGGCTAACACAGAGAGATAAAGAAAGGATGTTGCTTGAATGCCACCAAAGCCCAGGCCCATTTGCTGCAATGTTTTGTTCTGCAATGATTCCAGACTACTTGCTACTGGCTTGGCATTGTAAAGTGTCCTACCATGGCGGGCAGAATAAGGCAGCCCTCCCCAGAAAACTTATGCAAAGGTTTTTAGAGTACCTCCAGGAGAGCTTCATGGAGATGTCCCTGGAGGATTTCCGCTCCATCCCCAGACACATTAACAGACTTTTCCAGTAGCTATACTGGCCACAAATGCATCCCAAGTCTTCAGGGGAAATTAATCATTAAACACGCTTGCTTTTAAACCCTGTATTATATTTACAAAGGTGCCTTCTCCGGCTTCATGGTCTGGGAGCCTGCCTTGGGAGGGTATTGGCTCCAGGGTGATGAACAGTTCCTGGCTGCTGGGAAGAAGGGATTCACTGCTTGCCTGCTGTGCGCTATCCCCAACCTCCTCCTCGTCTTCCTCATCCACAAAATCCTCATCCCTGTTGCGTAAGACTCCCCCCTTGCAGGTGTCCACGGATTGTGGTGGGGTAGTGGTAGGGTCCTCCCCTAGAATTGCATGCAGCTCATCATAGAAGCAGCAGGTATGGGGCTCTGACCTGGAGCGACTGTTTGCATCCTTTGTTTTTTGGTAGGCTTGCCTCAGCTCCTTAACTTTCACACTGATGTGTGTCCCTGTTGTAGCCTCTGTCCATCATACCCTTGGAGATTTTGGCAAATATATTGGCATTTCGTCTTTTGGAATGGAGTTTTGCCTGCACGGATTCTTCTCCCCAGACAGCGATCAGATCCAGTACCTCCCGTTCGGTCCATGCTGGAGCTCTTTTGCGATTCTGGGACTCCATGGTCACCTGTGCTGATGAGCTCTGCATGGTCACCTGTGCTGATGAGCTCGCCACGCTGGCCAAACAGGAAACGAAATTCAAAAGTTCCAGGGCTTTTCCTGGGATGCACCTGGCCAGTGCATCTGAGTTGAGAGTGCTGTCCAGAGCAGTCACAATGGAATAGCTCCAGAGGCCAATACCGTCAAATTGCATCCATACTACCCCAAATTCGACCCAGCGAGGTCGATTTTAGCGCTAAATCCCTCACCGGAGAGGAGTACAGAAATCAATGTTAAGAACCCTTTAAGTCGACAAAACAGGCTTGGTCGTGTGGACGGGTGCAGGGTAAAATCGACCTAATGCTGCTAAATTCGACCTAAACTCATTGTGTAGACCAGGGCATAGACTCAGATCCCTTCCCCATCATTTGGAACAGCTATAGCTCAGTTTCTGTGTGTAAGGGCCTTACAGGAAAGAGAGGGAAGGTCAGGATGTGATATTCCTTATATTTCTAACGTAAAAAGTCACACAGAGAATAATTGGGGTGAAAGAAAGAAAATGTTGTTAGGCCATATTCATATGTTATAAAGCAGTAGAAAAGGGTTTTTTTGGCTTTGTAGTTCACCTTTAAAGACTTGTCCCTCTCTTTTCACAATCAAAAGGTTACACCACCACTCCCCTCCCAATATAGTTTCAATAATAGCATGAGAGACATTTCTTCCCAATAACCAGGATCTTTTCTTCCACTCTTTCTTTGCCAACAGGTTTTAGTTACCTTTCTAGTTGACTAAATAATTAGACCCATAAGACTGGAAGCTTGGAAGACAGAGAGATACATGGAAATAAATTAACCTAAAACAGCAAACAACATGTAAAAGTGTTTGAGGGCATGCAGTTAATGCATGCTGAGATTTGGGTTCAGAAAAGTTATCTACTCAGAGGTTCAGAAACTATTTACAGTTAGAAACACCTTTAAATAGAGAAATTTTCTCGTAGATCACTTAACTTCCCATTCAATCTCAATGGATACACAAGATCACATACTATTTTTTTCCACCGGATCCCTGCCTCATTCAACGAATAGGTGCTCACTTATTGAGAGCAGCTATTCCATATTTTGGCTTCTTCTGATTGTTCTATTTATGATCCCAGGCCTTATATATTTATTCTGAAGACAGAATTATTAATTTACTTGTGGCCTTTTCTATGGTGCTCATTACTATAGAATCTGAGTGTATCACAGACATTAATTAATTTATCTTCTCAGCACTTCTGTGAGGTAAGAGGGTGGTATTAATCGGATTTTGACACAAGAGAAACCATGGCACAGAGAAATTAAGATCAAAAGTATCCACTAATTTTAAACAACCAATTTGAGATATCTCGGACCTGATTTTGGGGGGTACTTAACATTACATAGCACTTCATATGTTCAGAACACAGCTCTTACTGACTTCAGATGCTTCTGAAAATCATTGGTAGGGCCCTACCAAATTCACAGCCATGAAAAACACATCACAGACCGTGAAACTGGATAAAAATACACAAAAGACCATATACTATACTAAAAGTATGCAGGGTAAAATATACAAAAATACACAGTGTTTCTCAAACTGGGGATCTTGACTCAAAAGGGACTGCAAGGCTATTGAAGGGGGAGGATGGAAGCAGAGAAAGAACTGACAGGAAGGGGATGCAATGCATGACAGTTCGTTAGCAGGGTCACAATATTGATACCTTTACTTCTGGACTACCTTCAGAGTTGGGTGGCCGGAGAGTGGAGACTGCTGGCCAGGTGTCCAGCTCTGAAGGCAGCACCACTATCAGCAGCAGTGCAGAAGCAAGAGTAGCACGGTACGGTTATTGCCACCCTTACTTCTGCGCTGCTGCTGGCGGCGGCGCTGCCTTCAGAGCTGGACACCTGGGCAGCTGCTCTCTGGCCGTCCAGCTCTGAAGGCAGTACAGAATACAGAAGCACCAGTGGCAATACTACGACCGCCCTACAATAGCCTTGTGAGAACCCCCAGTTTGAAAAAAGCTGACTGAAGGGCTTTCATGTTTATATTTTGCTGTTTTAAAATACATAATCATGCTTTGTTACAACACTGTGAAATTTAAGATTTAAATATCTGAAACCATGAAATTCAAGATTTTTAAAATGCTATGACCATGAAATTTACAAAAATGTACTGTGATTTTGGTAGCGCCTTAATCATTGGGCACCCAGAAAATGAGGAACACACAATTAATGACACCTATGAAAAGTTTGGTTTAAGTGGTTTGCCTAGCATCACATGGGAACTCTATGGCAGAGGCCAGGATAGAATCTCCCTTCTCTTGCTACAGTCCCCTGCCTCTTTCATTTTACACTCTCCATCTTCAGCAACAAACAAAGCATGTATCCTATAGACAACAGCCTCTTTCACTACACAACCCTGATTCATCCCCAAAGCAGGGTCCCTCCTGTGCACTGAATGAAGCAGAGATCCTGTGGAAAAAATAATACATGATCATTTAATCAAAGATTGTATCATAATGTGCATTCACAAGGGGGGCAAATTAAGGTTGCATACACAAACCCCTTTGGCCAAATTTGGAAGGATTTTTCACAAGGACTACAAAAGGCACATCCCTAACATAAAGGCCACCCCCTGGCAAACTTCAAGTCCCTGACCCAAAGCATGGGGTGCTAGAACTTCTCAAATTAAAGGTCACCAGAAAACAATGTCTTTTCTCCCAGATTCATTCTTGGAAATGGCTAAATCCTTTTGGCTGATATTTTTCAAACACATTCAGCCTGAGGAAGACACCTGGCATGGGAAATATCAGCCCAAACCAGTTCTATCTATAGTATATATTCCTATGTATTTCATGTAGTTTTAGCTGCCTTTACAAGTATTTTAGTGGCCAGAAATGTGGAATCAGGACCATGAGAACAAACAACAACAACTTTGTCAACTAAGCCAGAAATCATGGTCCAGTGGCTAGGGCACTGGCTGTGGAGTCATTCAAGGCTCTGCTGCTGACCTATTGTGGAATCTTGGGTAAGCCACTTCATCTCTTTATGCCTCAATTTCACCATCTCTAAAATGGGATTAGTAATACTTCAACAGGATGTTCAGATCTACTGGTGAAAAGTGCAATACAAGTCTTATGCATTTTTATTAGCTTTTGATTTAAATACGCGTTAGTTATTGTAACTTGCTTGCAACTCATTTCAAATATAAATAAAAATGTTTATGAAATCAGTGTTCTGTGTGTGCAATTTCTATCCATAATATTCTCATAATAATATGGACTAGGGAAATAGAACCGACATGGAGCTACTGTAAGCTGGGTGCATAACTGCTTCGAAAATCATTTCTAAAGAATCACAGTCAAGCTTCAAGGGCTAAAGTGGAGTTCCACAGGGATCAGTCCTAGGTTCAGTTCTGTTTAATGTCTTCATCAATTATTTAGACAATGGCATAAAGAGTACACTTCTAAAGTTTGCAGATGACACCAAGCTGGAAGGTGTTGCAAATGCTTTGGAGGATAAGATTAAAATTCAAAATGATCTGGAGAAATGGTGTGAAGTAAATAGGATGAAATTAAAAGAGGACAAATGCAAAGTACTCCACATATGAAGGAACAATCAGTTGCACACACATAACATGGGAAATGACTGCATAGGAAGGAGTACTGCAGAAACGGATCTGAGGGTCATAGTGGACCACAAGCTAAATATGAGTCAACAGTGTAACACTTTTGCAAAAAAAGCAAACATCATTCTGGGATGTATTAGCAGGAGTATTGTAAGCAAGACAAGAGAAGTAACTCTTCCACTCTAGACCACCCAGATATGGACTCAATTGGAGTATTGTGTCCAGTTCTGCACCATATTTCAGGAAAGATGTGGACAAACTGGAGAAAATCCAGAGAAGAGCAAGAAAAATGATTAAAAGTCTAGAAAACATGAGGAAAGACTGAAAAAATGGATCTGTTTAGTCTGGAGAAGAGAAGACTGAGAGGGAACATAATTTTCAAGTACATAAAAGGTTGTTACAATAAAAAGAGACAGAAAAAAATGTTCTCATTAACCTCTGAGGATAGGACAAGAAGCAATGGGCTTAAATTTCAGCAAGGGAGGTTTAGGTAGGATATAGGAAAAACCTCCTAATTGTCAGGGTGGTTAAACACAGGAATAAATTGCCTAGGGAGGTTGTGGAATCTCCATCATTGGAAGTTTTTAAGAGCAGGTTAAACAGTCGCCTGTCGGAGTGGTCTAGATAATACTTAGTCCTGCCATGAGTGCAGGGGACTGGATTAGAAGACCTCTCAAGGTCCCTTTCAGTCCTACAATTCTATCACTCTAATGCATCAGTGGTTCAGTTCTGTTGAGATGCCCCACAATGGGAAAACCGCAATGACAATTATCATTGGGATAAAGATCCAAACTTGATGAGCTGAAGTTTTTCAGAGTATCTGAACTTATGGCAAGAGTTCCTCACAACCTCATCCTCCCATCAGGCTTCAAGTCCCACTACCTGCTTTATTATCCTCTTGAAAAATAAGGTGTGTGGGATGGACAGGAGGCACACTTCATTTCTTCTGAAAGGAGGGCTCTTCCTGGGTCTATGTCCCTTTCTAATGTTCTGCCACAGGATCTGTTAACACGGTGCAATATTTTCACTAATGGGGTCTATCTGATGTGCAATTATTGCTACCTGAAAAATTCCTAATAGCTTCTCTGTGGGGATCTTGCTCCTTTACCATGCTGAAACATACAGTAAAAACAGCCTAAGGTTTAAGTACAATTTATGCCACCAAGTGCACTGCAGGACTGAAGTATCCTGAACGTCTTCTCCCTTTCTCAACTCACAATTGTCATTAATTGCATGGGAAGGGAAGTATCTTGTGAACTCCAAGACTTTGTAAACCCATGATTTAATCTGTGACATAAATCATGGAAAATTCTAGTGCCACTAGCATTTTAAAATGGCATCAGGTTTTGATGCCCTTTCCAGTGATGGGATTAATTGATCCTGGCCACAGAAGATTCAAGGGATATTGAATGATAGGAAGCTTTTAATGAAACTTTTTGAACCTTCAAAATGATTCAATTTAAAGGTAGAGCAAGGACATCAGGCAGGAGAAGGGTTCTTATTTAATTCCAGCTGGTTCATCCATCCTTACTTGATACACAACAATTCCACTGACTTGAAACAATCTCATTGTCACAATAATGAAAATGGGTCCTATGGCACAGTTAATGTTTATAAACTCAATGCTTAATACTTTGAATGGAAACAATTCCACTGAGATGATCAACTCTAATGGCTCCTTTATGTCATCTTTGCCTATTGCCCAAATGTCTAATACTCACATTATATGCAAGTCATTGATCAAAATGACTTCTCTCCTTAGGTTAGGTTAGCAAACTTTGTATAGCAGAAAATCACACTAGTACTCAGTCTCTCCCTCCTCCCCTTGCAGACCTCATGGAGCTTCACATCTGTTTCCAGAGACCTCTTCTGTTTCAGCTATTCTAGCCCTTGTCACTGCTGCTTTTCCCTGCACCCTTTGTATCTTTAATCTCATTCTTCTCACACTGGTCCTTGCCACACTGCGGTCCAATGAGCAGCACATTCTGTTGCCAACAGCCCCACAAGTAGTCCTACAACCCAGCTGATACTAGGGATGGATGAGAAAATGCACCACCATAATGTGAGAGCATTAGTGTAAAGAATTAAAAATAAACAAACCCCATGTGGAATGTATTTTGTAGTCTTAATTCAGTCTTTAGTAGCCTATACCAACACACCATAAGGCACTCTACATTCATGCTTAATTGCTTAAAAATATATTCTGTGTTTGGCCTTAAAAAAAATGACAACCCTGTTTTTTCGAGTGCAAATTGGTTTCTGCAGATCTCTGTACTATAGGATGGCAGTACAATACAGATAGTGCAATACAAGGAAGCCACCACCAATATATCTTCCTGGACTGTACCTGGATTGTCGGTTTTAATCTCTGGGATGCTCCATCGCTCTCCTTTTATGAACACTGGTGAATTATTCATCTGCATTTTTCCAAGCACACATAAAACTGCTTTTTGGGGTGGGGAGTGGAGGAATGCAATGGGGGATGGAAGGAGGCATTCCTTTCATCTGCATTATATGTCTCTCTAGATTTGGGGAAATGGTTGTGGCATCTGTAAAGCACACCATGTAAAATTATAGCTTTGCTGCAAACATTCACTAGGAAGAGAATTCTTTTTATTTCCTCAGATTAAGCATGACAAAGAAATGGGGGATATGGAAGTGTTCACTAAGTATCTGTCTTGTGCAACTGAGCATGCATCTGAACAGTCCTATTTCATGGAACAAACTCAATTGTCTGAGACTCAAAGTGATAATATTCCAGATCTTCCAAACAGCACATAACTGAATAGTCAGGCGGGCTCAATTGAAGAGAGACACGCAATAGCCAGCCAGCAATGTGGGTGTATTACCTCTCTTCACAATAGAATTTGGTCCTGCAGGCTAAAGCTGCGGTAGTTCTCAGTGCAGCGTGAGGCAGAGAATGCTGGCCCTGCAATTAATCCTTGTGCCATGCTGGACTCTGTGTAAACTGACAATCAAGGCTTTCACACCAGCTAGACCCTTAATCTTTCACAGCACAAAAGAAAGTGACATCTAAAAAATGCAGACAGAACAGTTCCACAGTTCCTTTAGTAGGGAGTAAGGAATAGCAGCATGTCAGAGATGCTAAATATTCATTCTATATCAACCATTAAAAAAGAAAATATCTATTGTATCTTTTTCTAAGTTAGATTTAAAATTTTATAAGGCTAAATAAGGTGCTTGAAAATGAGGAAATTACTTCTACTGATAAGATTGAGTAGCTAAGGGAAATAAACAACATGATTTTCTAACTATAAAACTGCTATCAGTTCTCATTATTTCTCATACTGAAAGCATTCCGTTATGAAATTTTAAGCAGCTTCTTCTGTAAAATTTTACAATTTGGATACTGTATTTAGACATGGATTTCTTTTCTACTGGTCCTTATGCTGTGCGAAGTAGATGATGAGTTTGGAGCTCCACCTATGGGTTTTAAAAATAAGGCTCTACTTCTAAAATCTGATTAAAGCCATCTAGCCAGCGTTGCTTCAGTAAGCGTTGCGAGACAATATTTTCACTCCTCCGCAGAATTAGCCACCCAATTATTTTCTCAGATTAAAGCAATGACTAAACCCTGGATAGACTCAGCGTTCAAGACACGTTCTTAAGCAGTACACTGATACATTGGACCAAATTCTGCTCAGTTATAGCACTGTAAATCATGACCAGCCCTGTTTATTTCACTGAAACTTCATTGAGTTACTTGGCATCTTTGCTGATATAAATGACAGAGGAATCCAGATTGTAAACACAATACTTTCTTCTTGTGGTCTCTGTCTTCTCAAATTGCCTACAAAAAGGCCTCCATCAAGTTATTCTCATCTTCGAGTTCCTGATATCACTAATCACTTGCCATAGCTCACATTTGATTTACCAGCATAAATACAGTTACCCTTCAAATGCAAGAGGTACTGGAAGATCTATCTCAGATGCTACCGGTGGCAACCCAGAGAAGAGAATCATAGGGCCTTGTGACAGGGTGCTTAGCAGAAAGACTGCAGAATCAGCCCCCTGCCACTCCAGCCCCATTTAGGTGGATAAAGTGGAGCTGGCTGGAAAGAACCTGCCCTAATTGGGGGAATGAAGCCAGCTGCCAGCCCAATTAGCCCAGAGCTATATAAGAGACTGGGAACAGAGGAGAGTGAGGGAGTGCAGGCAGGGAGAAAGCTCTTCCCTCCTCTCCTGGGTTCAGACACAAGGAACCCAGCTGTGTATGCTGTATGGTGAGAAGGTAGTGGGAGTACAAACTTGTAAATAAAAGCACCTCGGGTTCCTGAACCTGAGGGTCTCTCAGTGACTTTATCTGAGCCTAGCAGAGGCAGGAGCCAGGAGGGCCAGCTGCGCTCTGCTACCGCCTGAATACCAGATACAAGCAGATCACTTTCACACTGCCAGAACGTCATAAAATGGGTGCAAACAGCTCCCGGATGATACCTCTGTGTACAGGGCATCCCTGGCTAATGCATAACTGATATAACAGTTCTTCACCAGCCCTGAACCCAAGCCCCAGTTCAGGGTGCAGAGTAGTGGTACACTGTGCTATAGCTATTCTCTGATTCCTAGAGTCCATAGGGGACCATGGTAAGCTGAGTAAGTTAGAGAAATCTCAGAGCTGCTCTGACGTACACCCAGCTGTGTGCAGCCTTGCGCAGCTTTACAATACAGGGGAGCACAAAAGAGACCCTACAGTTTGTCATTTGAAGAAACGCTTAAGTTACAAGACTGCTAAAAAAAATTACATTTAACATATTTCACAATTTGCTGACGTTCCAGCAAGTGCTCAATCAGCATATGTTCTTACTGCCAGGGCAGCTCATCAGCATTATCTGTTAATAAGGAGGGCTTGTAATGAAGCACATTAACCACCAATGTACCCCCTTGTGTTCATGTGAGATGTTGCTGGGAGTTTAATCTCTGATACCCCCTGCAGGCCATCAGTCTTTGCAAACCATTCACCCCTCTGGCTGAGAGGCAACTAGTCCAATATCTTTTTGTTACTTCCCAAAGTAACAAATTGTCCAGGGTCAGTCCTAAGTCCCAAAGAATCAACCTATCCTCTGGGCCCTGTGCTCAACTCTACTCCAGGATTCCATGCCTTTCCCCAGCCTTGATATCAACTACTGGCCTACCTAAGTCTTTCTGAAGCCTCTAGCCTCCCAGGGTATGTCTATACTGCTGCTGGTAGTGAGCTTCCCATAGTGGTTTCCTATGAACAGCCTAAGTTATGAGCTGTCCTGAGAGTATCATTATTTATTATTTATACAGCACCCAGCACAAGCTAAGTGCTTTGAAATCATGTGAGAAAACAAGATCCACGTCTGGAAGACTTTAAAAATATAGTCAATCAAAACAAAGGGTTCAGGTGCAAAATAATTGAGTGATAATATTTGGCGCACAAATTTTGCAGCTTTCTGAAACAAAACATACAGTCTTCAGATTCCCAAAGATTTTTTTGTTCCTGTAGAAGGTAAGTGATCAATGCATTGATTTCCCAATATCACACCTCTGAATTTGATTTTTCCCTGGGTAACAGGAGCACAACTCCCACCAACTTTAATGGCAAATGCATCCTTTAGCTGGACAAGAACTAGGCCCCTCTGCATACTCAAAATGGCAGTGTCCAGTACACAGCTGCCTTGAGAGACCCAAGCCCAAAGAAAATCCTCCAAAAGCAAAGGTGCATGACATAGTGAGAAAGAGTGAATTAGTTCTCAAGACATGAGGCTGCATTTTGTTACCTATCTTGATCTACTAGAAGCTTCAATTGGTTACTGGGATAGCCAAAAACTTCTTCTGCACACCTGTGTCCTAGGGATGAAACTATAGTTACTTGGGGAAGTAGCAACATTGTCTTGTAGCTTCAAATTATTTAAACACTTGAGTCTGGCTTGCTGACTAAATGTCATGGAAGAAGTGAGTGACAGAAAGAGATTGGGGAGCCAGGAGAAAATATGGTAAGTGCCAAGTGGAAACAGTAAAATGAGAGGACTGAGAGAGAACAGTGATTTTAAGATCAGGTGACCAAGACACTGAGTGGGGGAATTCTCAAACTTTAAATGGGTAAGACGACTGGCTCACTGGCCTGGAGCAGGGCGGGGAATGCAAGTGCCTAGTGGGCCACTTTTGGTAAGCAGAACTGGCGCTGCAGGATGAACTGAACACTGGGTTAAGGCGCCCGATGCCGACACTCATCAGACCCCAGAAAAGGTGTTGGTTGATATAGACAGCAGGACGGTGGCCATGGAAGTTGGAATCCACTAACAAGTGTGTAACAATTCAACTGCCGAATCAACTAGTCCTCAAAGTGGATGGCACTGGAGCTTCGAGCCCATACCCGGCTGTCGCCAACAATGAGAGCCATGGGGGCTATGCCACAATGAGTAGGAGGGCCACTGTAGTGCACCTTGAAGCCTAGGGCATGGGTCCAAGTGGAACCGCCGCAGGCGCAGATCTTGGTGGTAGTAAAGTCAGAGACCAAAGGAGTCAAAGGTGAAAATAGAATCAGGGGAAGGGCAAATGACAGCCACACAGAGAGAGTGAGAAGCCAGTTGTGTGCATTTGGAGGGCAGAGGAGGAGGAAGAATAGGTGGGAAGTGGCAAGAGGAAGAAATGAGGAGTCTGATACTGACATGGTCTAATGGGTGAGGGAGTAGGAAGGAGATTCTACCAAAAGAAGGAGAAGGCAAAGAGGTGAAGATAGATAGCAAGGTTTCAGTAAGGGCACAGGGAACAGACAGACCACTAGAAAGAGACTCTGACCATGTTAGAGATGGCACAGGCATTCCAGAGGGAACAGGAGAAAAGAAAGAGGGAAGAACTGTGAGTATTCAGGACTGTGTTGAAATTGCAAGCTATCACTTTAAGAATGGGGATGGGGGGAGGTTTCCTGGCCCTGCTTGCAAGCTAGGGGGCTCTGCTAAGAAGCCTGAGATCAGAGTCAGTCTGGAAAGAATCAGTCTAAAACAAGGTAGAGTGAGAGTTGTGTCTCTCAGCCTTATGGAGCAGCCTGCTTTCTCTCTCTCTGTTTTTGGTTCCTGGGTGGTGTCCAGATGCTAAGAATAAAAGTAGTGTTAACACTGCAACCTTCCAGCAAGAGTATCTGATGTTTTTGTCTAACTTATCTGCATATATTCTGTGAACATAACAAGGAGGAACAAGGTTGGGGGGTGGGGATGGAGAAAGAATGGCAACGACTATATTAGGGATGATGTGGCCTCCAGGGAGGAGATGGTAGAAGAGATAAAATGAAGTGTAAATAAGAACTTCCATTGATCACCTTTTTTAAAAAATTGTATTTAAAACGTTATTAAAATGGGCAAAATTCCTTTCTCTTTCAATGGTGTAGCCTCACTAAAGTCACCCTCTATTTTGTCGAACTTTCATCTATTGATGTAGACTGAAACAGCAGAGTGTGATTGTGATGGAGTGTATAGGCCTCACCTGGCAGTCGGGCTAGCCCCACTCCTCTGGCCCTGTCAATCATGCAAGATAGGCAGGAGGCCTTTAAAAGGGAGGATATTGAAGTCAACTGGGGAGAAAAGGAGCAGGGTTGCCTTAAACAGTAAAGTGCAGAAGCAACTCCTGCAGCTGTGAAGGGAACTCCTGGACAGGAGACCTTCATCCCAACCCTGGAGAGAGTACAGCAGGGTAAGACAGACGGACAGACAGGCTGAGCCAGCCACGTATTCTCATCCAGAGCAATCTCCCCAAACCCACTGAGCTGGGACTGGATGGTTGGCAGCACTGTAGACCAGTGACTCTCAACTTTTCCAGACTACTGTACCCCTTTCAGGAGTCTGATTTGTCTTGCATACCCCAAGTTTCACCTCACTTTAAAACTACTTGCTTACAAAATCAGACATAAAAATACAAAAGTGTCACAGCATACTTTTACTGACAAATTGCTGACTTTCTCATTTTTACCATGTAATTATAAAATAAATCAATTGGAATATAAATATTGTACTTACATTTCAGTGTGTAGACTATAGAGCAGCATAAACAAGTCATTGTCTGTATGAAATTTTAGTTTGTACTGACTTTGCTAGTGCTTTTTATGTAGCCTGTTGTACAACTAGGCAAATGTCTAGATGAGTTGATGTATCCGCTGGAAGACCTCTGCGTACCCCCAGGGCTACATGTACTCCTGGTTGAGAACCACTGCTGTAGACTCACCACTCCCTCCCCCTTTGCTGGAACTACAGGATGGAAGTATCCCTGAATGTGTGAGATTTTGTTACTTTAATTTTGATACCCCAGCTAGAGAGAATTAAGGTGGCCCAAAAAGGGCAGAGCCCTCTTGCGAACAGTAGGGAAGTGGGGCTTGTGTTGTGACCACCCAGTGTAGATAACTTGGTATGGTCAGGTTTGCCCATTCCCTAAGGGAGAAACCACCAAGGACTCTATCACACTGATGCAATGAATTAATAGTTTATTTTCTCCAGCTTTTGCTTTCTGTTCAGCATTTACTACAGCATGGGGTTGGGGTATTTTTAGTTTGTCTTCCCAATTAAACTGTAAGAATTGCTTTCTAAATTACTGCATGTGCACCTCGCTGACAGAAACTGAATAACTATTATGATATTTAGCCAACTTGCTGAGAAACATTTGTCTACTGGAATCACAGTTTATTTCTTTCACTGCCTTGAATGCATTCTTCCCTCTCAAATTCCATTCAGCGTGAGGCTTGTTTTAGAGAAGGATTTAATGTTCTGCAAACGCGATAAAAGGTCTGGCTAGTGCTTTAAGGTGCACTGACTTCTTAACTGTCTGCTTTGCAAGCTAGAATCGTGGCAGGCATTTAGTTCCATACTTGTCTTGGGCATCATAAATATTCAGCTTTTCTATTGCTACTATGACTCATTTACTTGCTATGCTGATAAGTCCCAACACGGGGAGACAAACTTATGGATGCCTCTCTGGCTTGGTGAGGGGCAATATCCCTACACCAGTTAAAAAGGTAATTGTTGTTGTCTTACCAAGATATAAAAAATTCTGGAGCAAAACTGTGATGTTTAGACACACTGAATTCATTTCTATATGATTTCATTTCACATTAAAATGTTTATTATTGTTTACACTTGGTGGGGAATTACGTGCTTGTTCTTTGTTTCCATGTATGGTCCTTTGGTGATAATTCTTTAACACTGGCATTCCTTCTAGCATATTAAACTTATCCCAATGCCCCGCCACTTCTGGAATAATTAGTAAAGCTGCAGCTTTATGTTAAAATATGCTTTATTGCACAGATGAGCATTTGCTTTTGAAATCTGTGCAGGACCTTCCTACCTGCTGGGCTTCATTATAGAATCCAATGTTATCATTAACAAAACAAAACAAAAACCAGGTTGCTTTTTCATCTGTGCAAAAGCTTTCATCAAAAACTGCAAGATTTTTAGGGACGATCACCCTGCATACAACTCTCCCCACTCTCTTTGCAAATTTCTAATCTCACTGTAGACTGATCCTGCACCACTTGTGTGACACTTGAAGAGTGCACAATCTTCGTAAGGCTTGAAAGCCCCGCAACATAGCGCTATAAATAACAAAACTGTAGCAAATCCCTACAGCCTGAACTGAATAATGCAGCAGACCTTGCCAAAGTGTAAACTACTCCATCTGGGCAGAGCAATCCAATCCAGCTGGGTTTGCCAGATGCTCTCTGCTGGATTCACTGGAAGCAATACCTCCTTCCATACATTGGTCAAAGCCAACACCAGACCCTCCCTCCTATGCTCCCCAACCCTTTTAGTACAACATGGAAATAAACCACAATCCTTCCACACAACAAAGCTGCTCCTCTATGACGGTTAAAAAACAATTCCTAATGGCAGGTATACAGTACCTATCCTGAATGACAGACAGATGTGTCAAACAGATGATCACTGAGTTTCAGGTGGGAAGGAACTGCCAGCTGAGAACGAGAAAGGGAAATGTTTCAGGTGGGAAAGGGAACAGCAGGCATTACAGACCCTGCACCAAAATACTATAATGAGGCCCTAGAACACTGATACTCCAATAATTCCGGAGCCTCCAGGAGGCTTGTTCCAACACAGCTTTATTCCTTTTCATACATATTCATTTAGCGTGCTCTCTCTCAACTCCCACTTGTGTAACTTTCATTGAAAGAGCTGAGGAACTTCCTGCTGGTTATTTCTAGTAGCCAGAAGTGCTTGCCAGTGCACTTACTATAATAGTGAGTGAGGTTTTTGTTTGGCTATTCTCAGAAATGGCAGCTATGACTTTAAAACTATAGTCAGGGACACAGTGCTAGAGAAAACAGTTTTCTACATGCCTTGCCCTGAGGAAGGAGTGATAGGAAGGTCTTTGAATGGTACATCTCAATGGTATAGCTCATTAAATTGTAAAAGCTACAATGGACACTATCATTTTAAATCACATTAACCCATTATAAACTGTTTATAATAAATGTACCTTTACTGCACTGCTGGACACCTCCACACTGGGATGGTTCAGCAAGGCTAGCAGTGGTGAAGACTCTCCTCAGCAGGTGTGTTTCTGAATAGAAACAGGGATCAAACATAAGGAACCGTTTCTGTGCCAGTGTTACTAACCCCAGATTAAATTATCCGCACAGAACATTAGCTCATTTTTACAAAGTTTTGAAGCTTCAACCCAAGGTGACATTCAGCTGACTTTGTGACTCAAAGTAAATATTTCCCACAGATCTACTCCACGAGTTGTCCACCTTCTCTTAGTAAGATGCATAATCTAAGTGTCGTCTTAGCTCCCCAGATGCTTTTAGGTGGTCAAGTGAGATAAGCTATCATGCTTTTTTAACATCTACTTTGGGCTTTTTATTTTCTCAAATGCAGATACTTCACCATAGCTATCCTTGCCTCCATCACCTGCAGACTTGGTTTCTGTCATGTGCTTTACTTGGGGCAACACCTGGCAACCACTCAGAAGCTTCAAGTGGTACAGAATAAGACTGACCACTAACATATCATATCTTCTTCATAGTCTGCACTGGCTGCCAAAGTTTTGGTTTTGACCTATGAAAATCTTTACGGCTGGGTGGGGGTTACATTGGAAACTACCTCACTCCTGTTCTTGCAGATAACTCCTTGCAGATAACAACTGAGGTTCTCAAGCTAACTGACCCCAGATATAAATGTCTGAGGGCTAGTGGCAGAGCATTTTCTCTGAGGGGCCCTTGATTCTGGAATTCATTCCCCACCTCTGGCCCAAAAGGGAATGCCTGATGCTCCTATGGCACTCGCCATAACAGTAAGGATTTTCACTGGTCTTCATGACAAAAACGCCTCCTCCTGCCTATTTTGTACAGCAGGGATCGGCAACCTTTGGCACACAGCCCATCAGGGAAATCTGTTGGTTGGCCAGGACACTTTCTTTACCTGCAGCGTCTGCAGGTCCAGCCAATCGCAGCTCCCACTGGCCATGGTTCGCCGCTCCAGGTCAATGGGAACTGCGGGAAGCGACGCGGGCCGAGGGACATGATAGCCTCCACTTCCTGCAGCCCCCATTGGTCTGGAGCGGCGAACTATGGCCAGTGGGAACTGCGATCGGCCAAACCTGTGGATGCTGCAGGTAAACAAACCATCCCAGCCCACCAGCAGATTTCACTGACGGGCCACATGTCAAAGGTTGCCGATCCCTGCTGTACAGCATGTTGTGCATTGAATGGATGATGCCCTGTGACAGGGTCTATCAACCCCAAACCAGCAAGGCAAGGGTTAAGGATGCAGGAAGCCATAATCCCTCGCCTCTGCTGGGCATGCTCCTTATTCAAAAGGGAGCAGCTCAGCTCACTCTGGAGGAGGAGAGCAGTTGGGTGCAGCAGTGTCCTGCCAGGAAACCACCAGGATGCTAAGCCCCTGGAAGTCTATCGACCATGGGAGCTGAAGGTGATGACTCGCTATTGCCAATGGAAGAGACTCTGGAGACAGATCAGAGGGGAACACAGGAGAGACCCCAAGTCCAACCCAGGACATCTGAGAGACCAGCACAAGGGTAGAAAGTGACCCAGGGAGTGCACTTAGGGGTATCAGACCCTAGATCTTGTACAGTTTCAAAGGGCCCTGGGTTGAAACGCGCTGGAATAGAGTGGGCCCATTTTCCCCTACCCCCACATCCCAACATTTCCCAAGCTAAAGCCACTAGGTACGGAGGCTTTTGGATTCTTAACACTGGTTGACACTTCCAAAACGATAACTGCCAGGTAAATCAACTCTTGGACTCTCACCATTAGGTGTTAAATGCCAGAGTATCTCCATTAGGTGGTACTGCCGGCCCAGAGCACACAGCCAAACCCCAATATGCCCTCTCCCTCCAAAGTGGCTGAATTTCAGCCCTAATATGCATATCTAACTTGTAATGGGATTTTGGATCCTTTAGGTTGAAAGTTGCTATATAAATGAAAAATATTATTAATGAAAACATGAGTATCTGCTGAAATAAAAAAATAGTGGTTTATATTAAGCCAATTAATGAAATGCATCCACTGTAAGGCAGAGATGGAAAATCATTCTCACAGCACACAAGTTTTGTTTCTATACAGGAATTAGACCCTCGAAAGGTCAGTAATTTTAGGAACAGACATGGTCCATCTATTATGGTATCCTGTGTATCTGACAGCAACCACCACCAGATGCTTCAGAGGAAGGTGAAGGAAACCTCAAAGTAGTTGGGAGTAGGATAATCAGCTCTCTGTGAAGTCTCCTGGGAGCATGATATTTTTATCCCATCTAAAATTCATTTTTTTAGTATTCATGGTAACTCTGGATATTCTTAATATACATATAAACATCCAGTCCCTCTTTGAACCTTGTTATGTTTTTAGCTTCAAGGCCATCCTATGGCAATGAGTTTCCCAGTGCAACTACACACTGAGTGGAAAAAGTATTTCCTTTTATCACTTTTTAATTTCAATTTTATTGAATGTCCCCTTGTTGCTGTACAAAAAAGGGCAAAACATAAGATTCTGCTCTCTTTTCTGCACCATTCATTATATATTTTTATCATGTTCCCTCTTATTTGTCTTGTTTCTAAGGTAAACAACCCCAATCTTTTCAATCTCTTTTCCCATGAGAGCATTTCCAGGGTCTTGATCATTCTTGTCACTCACTCTAATTCTGCAATAATCTTTCTGAAATAGTGGAACCAGTCCTGTTTACAGTATTCCAGATTAGGCCAAGACACTGATTTATATAACATTATATTTTCTGTATTATTCTTCATCCTATTCCTTATACGTACTGGTTTTTGTTTGTCTACTCCATATTGAGCAGAAGTCTTCAGTGAGCTGTCTATAGTGAAGCTCAGGTCCTTTTCCTGAGTTAATAGTGTTAATTTAGAACATGCTGAGGTATGTGAGTAGTTTGTATTTTTCCTTCTCTTGTATGTTACTTTGCATTTATCAACATTTTGAGTTCAGGTTTCTGTGGCACCCCTAACACAGTACCCTGGCACATATGCGTAATGACAAGGTAGAGAGCATCATTACATGACCTCTTTGAGCACGGCTACATCTTGGTAAGTACACATTTACTTTATAATGATGAGGTAGCTACACAGAGATATTGAAATATTTCACATGCTAATTGCACTAAATTATCCTATGATTACACAGGTAAATTGACATCTGCAAGGTTCTCAGAGTGCTGGGCAAGCCCAGTGGCAACATATTGTGAAAATTCACATTTTAACAGCATGCAACATACTCCTGCAGCGCCGCTATTCATTTATTGCTCCTGATGAAGACTGCAGTATTGTTATTCAGTGTGATTATTTTTTTATATCTGTCAACATTTCTGTATTGTCTCTTCCTAAAAAGGAAAAATAATACACCCCTAAATATGCACAATGGGATTGTAATTTCACGTAATTACACCCTAAAGCAAACCTATTCAACTGAATTCTTTCTTCCACATTCTTATCAGAGATTCCTCCTCCCTACTCACTTTTCTGATCTCTCCATGTCCCTTTTTTTTACTTTCTTTTTAAAATTATTATATCTATTATGTAATTTACATACAATTTCATCCATTATTTCTATAACACAGATAATGACAAGTCTACCTTTAAGATATTTAATAACAATACTTTGCACTTCTGTAATGCCTTTTATTCAAGGGTTTCAAAAATGTTATAGAGGTGAATAACTATAAGTATTCTCATTTTACTGATGGGGAAACTGAAGCATATGGATCTCTGCCCCTGAACAGAATGGGGTTCTGCACAGAAATAGTTTCCTTACTTTGTCAAATCTTTTTTGAAACTTTCCCTTTATTATTTTAGTAGTTTACATTTAAGAAAGCACTGTACTGTATTTGCACTTTTATTTATTTATTTATTTTATTTTTGTGTCTCTGCTGCTGCCTGATTGCATACCTCTGGTTCCCAATGAGGTGTGTGATTGACTGGTCAATTCATATCTTTGGTGTTTGTAACTCTGAGGTTCTACTGTATACTTAACTTTGCATGCTGTGAGTAGTCCCATTGCAGAATCAAGGTCTAAATCCACTGTTCTGCAATTCACTGTGCCTGGGGGAAACTACTCCACCTATGCACAACCTGTTGAAGTCAGCAGGATGCTGTACAAGCACGGGGGTCTAGCCACACACATCTATTTTCAGAATCCAGCCCTAAGTAGACAAGACAAAGGGTGGGACAAAGAAAGCGTACATATATATAAATTATTTCTGTGGTCATTTTTTACCCAAACTCAAAGTTAGTTATTTTGGTACTGGTGGGTGGACTTAACTATTAGATATTAGAGAATATTTGAATTTAAAATAGTATATGAAAATGCTATAACAGAAGAATGCTGAAAGTCATTTTGATATACAGAGACAAGGAGGGTGAGGGAATATCTTTTATTGGATGAGCTCTGTGTAGCTCGAAAGCTTGTTTCTTTCATCAACACAAGTTGGTCCAATAAAAGATATTCCCTCACCCATCTAATCCTGGGGCCAGCACAGCTAAAACAGCACTGCAAACAACTTGGTATACAGGCATTCATTTGTTTCCTATTTTCTATTGCTCCAGCTTTAGAACGGTCAAGAAGACACCAGCATTTGGTTCATTCCTCTTTGTGGGACAAATAAGTAGGTACAGACCCTAGATACTTTTATTCACATTCAATACAAAGTTCCTGTTTTATTTGGAACCAATATGCTGAGCACAGCAAGAACAGGAGCAAAGCATTTGCACAGAGAGTCCCACCTTCAGGACTTGGCAAAACAAAGTTCTGTGTTCAAGATCTCCAGGGAAACCAGTCCCCTGGGTGCTGATTCTGAAGACACTGCTCATTACTGCTATCTGTGATAGCGTCTCAATCCACTCTCAAGAGCCTGCAAACCTTTCTGTGCCAGTTAAAGTAATTTCAGTGGTTAGGTGAATGGCGAAGTGCCTCTCTCACAAGTTTTTTGCAGTTGGTACCCCTGAGGTTGTTTCCATTTGTAAGCTATAGTTAATCCTGCAACCAATGCTCCCAATTCCCCCAGCTCTCCTGCCAAGTGCAGTTACTAGAGCAAATTGAAAACTTTCAGACTGCAAAGTTTTTCAGTGAAAAGAGGGGGACAAATTTTTCACACACAAAAAATTTAAGTTTCCCAATTTTTAAACTAGCTCTAAACATTACTGTTCTTTTGCAGCATTTGGAGGACAGAAAGGTATCTATCTATGACTCTATTAGGTGTGCTGAAGAATGCCAGAGTGAGCAGTCCCCTCTCACTCACTCCTGAAGACCATGCAAACCTGCCATCCCCGTGGTATAATCATAGATGGCAGAAGGAGACCCTTGCTAACATTTGGAGGAGTTCAGAAAGCTGCTGCTTTGCTTTGGGCTCACAAAATTAGTCGTGATTGTTCTTAGTGCACTGTTTTCTATTTCATTCGGAAAACATGGTTGTGTTTAGCAATTCCCCCACTATATTGACAATACCTGTTGCAAGTATGAGAGGAAAGGTACAGGGCATGCTGTATCTATACAAGGTGTTCTGTCAGCTATGGGTTTTGAGATAGGTTGTAAGAGTGGGGCAATATAATAAGAGCACACAGCTGTCCAAATAAGCCCATTCTCGGTAAACCATGTCCCCATATCTTTACAAAAATGTGTATGTTGTGACAAGCCGAGAGTAGTAATTTACATATTGACAGATTATGTGATCATTATTTGTGTACTCTTCTGTTCTTCGCAAAAGAGATGCATTGGTAATTTTGAATTGGCATCCCATTGACTTACACAGAATCTTTATAAAGAAAAAATTGGAGGCTGCTCACCACAGCCATGCCACTTTGTGCGAATATCTTATCAGATATCAAGCTAGAGCCATATCAGTGCTTGATGAGAAACTTCCTAGGAACTACAAGGAGCCATTTATTCTACAGGCATTGCAGCACTCTTTCCTCTGAGCCAGTCCTGATCCAATGCTCCAGGAGGCTGTGCTTCTGTTTGTATATTTCAAGATGATAAAATTTAGAAAGTAAAATGTTATGCTGACTACCAGAAGTTTCCCGACTGACTGCTCCATTAAAGTATGGGACTCCCATTCCTTGGAATATTTAGAACTGTAGTGGATAAACAACGAGATAAATGTAGTGCAGGGAACAACCTTGAACTCACCAGAGTATGGGCTAGTTGACCTAGTAGTCTCTTCTATTCTGTGAATACACACTGTAACGTTGAGTGGGTGAAAGAACAAAATTAGGGCTGACAATTAATCGCAGTTAACTCACATGATTAACTCAAAAAAATGATTGTGATTAAATCACAGTTTTAATCGCATTGTTAAACAATAATGGAATACCAATTGAAATTTATTAAATATTTTTGGATATTTTTCTACATTTTCAAATATATTGATTTCAATTACAACACAGAATACAAAGTGTACAGTGCTCACTTTATATTATTTTATTACAAATATATGCACTGTAAAAATGATAAACAAATGAAATAGTATTTTTCAATTCATCTCAGACAAGTACTGTAGTGCAATCTCTTTATTGTCAAAGTGCAACTTACAAATGTAGATTTTTTTTTTGTTACATAACTGGACTCCAAAACAAACAATGTAAAACTTTAGAGTCTACAAGTCCATTCAGTACTCCTATTTCTTGTTCAGCCAATCGCTAAGACAAACTAGTTTGTTTAATTTACAGGAGATAATGCTGTCTGCTTCTTATTTTCAGTGAAGGTGAGAACAGGCGTTCGCATGGCACTTTTGTAGCCGCCATTGCAAGGTATTTACATACCAGATATGCTAAACATTCGTATGCCCCTTCATACTTCGGCCACCATTCCAGAGGATATGCTTCCATGTTGATGATGCTCATTTAAAAAAAGTGATATGTTAATGAAATTTGTGACTGAACTCCTTGGGGGAGAATTGTACGTCTCCTGCTCTGTGTTTTTTACCCACATTCTGCCATATATTTCATGTTATAGCAGTCTCAGATGGTGATCCAGCACATGTTGTTCATTTTAAGAACACTTTTACTGCAGATTGCAAAATGCAGGGAAGATACCAATGCGAGATTTCTAAAGTTACCTACAGCACTTGACCCAAGGTTTAAGAATCTGATGTGCCATCCAAAATCTGAGAGGGACAAGGTGTGCAGCATGCTTTCAGAAGCCTTAAAAGAGCAAAAGTCGGATGTGGAAACTACAGAACCCAAACCACCAAAAAAGAAAAAACAACCTTCTGCTGGTGGCATCTGACTCAGATGATAATGAAAATTAACATGCGCGGCCTGCACTGCTTTGGATTGTTATTGAGCAGAACCCATCATCAGCATGGATACATGTCCTCTGGAATTGTAGTCGAAGCATGCAGGGACATATGAAGCTTTAGTACATCTGGTATGTAAATATCTTGCAACACCAACTACAACAGTGCCATGTGAACACCTGTTCTCTCTTTCAGGTGACATTGTAAACAAGAAGCAGGCAACATTATCTCCCGTAAATGTAAACAAACTTCTTTGTTTTAGCTATTGGCTGAAAAAGAAGTAGGACTGAGTGGACTTGTAGGCTCTAAAGTTTTACATTGTTTTATTTTTGAGTGCAGTTATTTTTTTTACATAATCCTACAATTGTAAATTCAGCTTTCATGATAAACAGATTGCACCATTGTTCTTGTATTAGGTGAATTGAAATACTATTTCTTTTGTTTCTTTTTTACAGTGCAAATATTTGTAATCAAAAATAAATATAAAGTGAGCACTGTACAATTTATATTCTGTGTTGTAATTGAAGTCAATATATTTGAAAATGCAGAAAACATCCAAAAATATATAAATAAATGGTATTCTGTTATTGTTTAACAGCGTGATTAATTATGATTCATTTTTTTAATCGCTTGACAGCCCTAAACAATGGAACTGTTTGTGATCATACTTGACAAAATGTTTCATCTTTTGAATTGTTGACTAGCTATTGGTTAAGAAGATTCCAGTAAATAACTACATGACCTGGCAGATAACTGTCTTTGGTTTGCTATATCTCTGTGTTGGCCAATACACTTAAAAACAATATATGCTACTGTATTTCTGACCTGTCAATTTGCCTTATTCTTGATATGCTCCTATATTCATTTTTGTCCTTCACCTTGAGCAGCAATGAGACATATTAATATTTGATTACTTAATGGACATTTAGCATTTGCAGTTTTTAGTGCAACATATTATTTTCATAGACCATTCTGCCAGCAAATTCTAAGATATCATTAACCTTAGTGCTATATTTTTGTGAATTTGTTCCACAGAGAGTGGAGTCTCCATTTCTGGGTATTAGGGTGGATTATTCTGTTACTTTTTCACTTTGGTAAATGGAGCTCATATAATGCAATCTTTCCATATTGGTGTGTATAGAGAATTAGATATTTTACCTCTGAGATATGGTTGAATTTAAAATTTGTTCATTCCAAAGAAATTACGCAGAACTGCATCCACCAGAAAGGTGCCACCTTAAAAAGAAAAAATTTGACTAGGACAGCTGTAGCATAACAACCCAGCCTGTAACTACTCTATGCAGTGCCCTAATAATGAGAGATATATGCCCAATTTGTAATAAATAAGAAAATAAAAATTACCACCACATTTCTGTGACATAATTTAAACAAAATTGATATTCATCAGCATTAATTACTAAACATTCAGCTTTCCTGGGAGCCTGGAGAATACCATTCCCCCCTTATGTTCACTTTCCATTATGACATTTTTACAGTCTCATAGGGTGTTCACGGATCTGCCTCCACACCATGCTTTTTATTTTTTAAAACATGATTTATTGTAAAAACTCCTGTGCCAATGAGAAACTAGTAGTGTACCCTGACCTGGCAAAGCACCCTGAGCTTAATAGCTTTTGGTGATAAGATGCAGCAGGCTTCAGCATATGGAGAAACAACTGTTTTATAAAAGGGAAAGGAAGGATAATTTTGTGATTAGTGCCCAGGACTGGGAATCAGTAATGTCGAGTCTTATTCCCTGCTTCACTGTTGACATACCCTGTGATTTGAGCAAGCGACAACCTCTCTTCCTGTCATTTCCTTATCTGTAAAATTAATAAAATCTTGGTCCCATTAAAGTCAATGGCAAAACTCCCATTGAGTTTAACAGAACCAGGATTTCACCCAGCGATAATGCTTACCAGTAATTTTTAATTAAAAATGGCTATGTACAGGAGGTGTTAAGTATTACTAATTTTATTATGATCTTGTTATCTAAAGATTTGGAATGTTCCCCATGAGTAATTATCCTCACAAATTCATTCTGACCTGCAGCACAGGATTATGAGCAACAGGAAGCCCACTTTTTTCTCCCCTGCCGTTACTATATACTAAAAGGTCTACCATGGAGGGTAATTACATTACAAATGTACAGTCAGACAAATTGAGTCTTGTGAGGCTCTGTTCAAGACATCCAGAACTGCAAGCCACTGTGTTACCTCTCTTCCTCATCAAGAGTGTGCTTTTCTGGAGATTAGACTGGGTCCTTAGCTCTCTGCCACCCCAGTCTGTCGACCTCACTGTTAGGTAAAAAAAGCAAATCCTCACTCACCTCTCCAGCACCCGAGTTCGTGCGGAGTTGGTATGGGCTCACAATCTGTCAGAAACCAGACACCAATTCGTTGATCAACGGGCTCACACTATCCTTAGCTTGAAAGGCTTCAGAGTAAGTGTGGCAAGTTTATTAGGGGTGAGCATCAATATTTATACACAGAAGTAAACAAAGTGATTAACAGATCATAATGGTCATGCATAATCAAACAAGATTTTACAGGATAAAACAGGTTAAAATGTAAATTCAAAAAGAGATAAGGGGAGATGGCTACTTAAGGGGAGGGGGGGTGTCATGAGTAGTTCGCAGGTCAGAGCTTCGGTTAAAAGTTCAGACAGAGACATCAAGTCTGGGTTAAGTTTAAGCTCATCAAAAGTTCAGACTCAACATCACCAACAGAGTCCACAGGACTCTAAGTCTAAATCTTGCCTTGCAGGTAACAATCAGTGAACCCGAATTCCCCAATGACATCTCTCTGCAGCATCCAGTCCCTATCACTGTGACACTCGTAGAAATTATTAAGTTCACTGCTTTCAAAGAGACAGAGCATACATCCACCTGTTAGGTCAGCTGAAAACTCACACTTTTAATTTGTAATAAAACAAGAATATGTTTATTGATAAAGAACCACAATTTATTTGATACTAAGCAAGAGATACAGTTACAAACCAAACACTTTCTAGTGATTAAACTTAATTTTAGCAAGTTACAGTCTTTGCCTAAGTAGGGTTTTTTTGTTTGTTTGTTTGTTTGTTTGGTCTTACGTCAAGTTATCAGCATCTCTAGCCCTCCAGGACAGGGGATCCAACTTTCACAGGCTGAGAGGGTACTATAGCCCATGTCCCCTCAGTAATGGATAACTCAAATGTGTTTTTGTTCCCGTCATATTACCCAATGTTCATTGTCTCTGCCTCAAGAGCCAGGCAAGCTCCCTGGGGTGCAAACTCTGTTCCCCACTGTGCTCAGTATGTTGTCTCCTCTGCTGCTTATTAGCTTGATGGCTTTTTACCTTATATGTAAATGTACTTTCATTGTCCTCTGCCTGTATTCAAGCCAGACAGACAACCAGAATAACAACAATTATTTTCAGCATAGTGCTAAGTGCTATACAAACACAAATTAAGGCATAAACAGCTTACAAGCTTCAACAACAACCACAACAAAAAAGCAACTAATCCACTCCCTTTGAAGTCAGTGAAAACTGTGGGAGCTTAACTTCTCAAAATCCAACCAGTTTTTAATTGCTTACATACAGATCTGGGTGCCTGACCTTTGGAACGCCAGTTTGAAGATGTTGGCTATTACCGAATTTTTCAGAATTACGTCCTCTGTGAAGCTTGTAAGACTAGAAGAACTGATTTTGTGATTCTGCTCTTTAAATGTGGTTTGCTCCAAACCTGTTCCTGATCCATCTTTAACATTGAGAGTTTAGCGTATGTATGTTTTGTTTGACTTTTACATCACTGTGACAAATCCTAGGCAGTTGATTTGCATTAGATGTGGGTAGAGCACAGAGCTAATTTGCAGTGCTCCAATTCAGGAGCAACAATGAAGAGAGACAGGTAGTATCCAACATCCTTGTTAAAAATATTTGAAAATAAAGGAAATAAACAAATATAGTCTCACTAGCAGACAGCACGCATTCATCCCATATTTATAAAGAATAAAGGAAATGGCATTTCATAATCTCTAACAGCACATTATGAAACACTGAATGCAATGTACCTTATTAGTCATAGTGAGACATAGGCACAGTCTGACCTTCAACCTGGACAATCAGTAATAGTGTGATGTCTCCAAACTGTCACAATGCATCAGAATGTTAGTTAGAACAAACAGGGGAGCCTTTACACATCTTAGCTTTTAGTATATTGCATTTTTGTACTCATAAGAAATAAAGGTTTCAAGCCATAAAAGTTAAATCCAGATTTTGAACAATCTTTAGTTCTAGGATATTTGGAAGTTGATTTTTGCTTTAACATATTTATAAATTGTGGGCCAATTCCAAATTGGGTTTTGAGCTGAGTTTTAGACTTCTAATATTATTCCCTGCCTGAAGCTTAGGGATACTAAGATGCTGAGCTTTGGTTTGGGCCACCAGCAACCAGAGCTGGGTGAATGAATATTATAAATATATAGAACAAATTGAATAATTCTTTTCACTATACACCAATTCTAGTGATGAATGGGTCAAAGTGAATTCCACTTTCAAATTGAAACTAATTTTTGGAATAACGTCTGGACTAGTCACTCAGCTCTTATAACAACAATATAACACATTTACAAAAAAAAGTACTATACACTTCAAAGAGAGTCCCATGGCAACTTAGCATATTAAAAGCAACTACAAGGACATTTTTTGAATTATGATTTTAAAACAAAAATGCTAGATTTCCTAAATAAATACTGGTTGGAAGCTGATTCCATAACCATGCTGCACAGATACAATGGATTCCATCACCAAGGTTTCTAGATTATATTTCAGTCAAACCAACAAATCTGCAGACACAAAAGAACAAGTAGTAAAAGGAAGAGACCAAATCAGAGACCCACTCTAGGCCAGTATTATTAACTTAATACTATAGGCCCAGATTCAGGAAAGCACTTAAGCACGTGCTTAGCTTTAAGCGTGCTTTGATTCTATAAGCACATGCTTTCTGAATAGGTATACTTCCCTGAACCAGTGCCATAGTAAACAAACAGGAAAGAATAGGTTTAGATCAATTTTCATTTGCAATCAGTGAAGAGATTTCAAGGTCAGAATAACATGATCTACTATCTTATTACTAGTAAGAACTTGGGCCCCACTTCTAGAAAGCAACCCTATATTCAAGACAGCACTTAATCATGTGCTTCATTTTAAATTAAGCCCACATTTAAATGCTGTCTTGACTAGGGATAGATTTAGGATTTAAGATTATCCCCCCGCCCCTCCGAACACACACATACCTTGGATCTAAACTTTTCTTTTTAAATATATTTGTTAAAAGCTTTCTTTGTTTGTTTCAGCCTTCTCATCTCCCTTCAGTAGGAAAATAAATAACTTTGAGATACTTGGAGGAAAGACACCAGGTAGAGTAAGAAAAAATGTGCTTTACAAAAAGCATTTGAGAAATGGATAGCTTGAGAGATTTTTCTCAAGTCCATCCTTCAGATCAGTTAACGAATTGGGAAGAGAACCCAGATTTCCCCATGCCTGATTCCCATCAGCAGAACAAGAAGTAGGGAACGAATCTATGGCAAGGCTGCATGTAATAGATTCCTTTACCCTCTTTGTGTCTCACTAATGGGGGTCAGGCAGATTCAACTGTAATATAAAGATTCTTCTATTGTGAATGAGTTTCTGGCAATTTCATTAAGATTCCCCCTTAGTAGCTCCTAAGCTAAGGAAAATTAGGAGGCAGGATGATACACCAAAGGATATAGACTCATAGACTTTAAGGTCAGAAGGGACCATTATGATCATCTGGTCTGACCCCCTGCATGCTGCAGGCCACAAGACCCTTCCCTGGACTCTGCCGTTGAAGTCCCCAATCCTGTGTTTTAGTGACTTCAATCGGCAGAGACCCTCCTGCTAGTGATCCCTGCCCCATGCTGCGGAGGAAGGCGAAAAACCTCCAGAGGCTCAGCCAATCTACCCTGGAGGAAAATTCCTTCCCGACCCCAAATATGGCGATCAGTAATACCCCGAGCATGTAGGCAAGAGTCTCTAGCCTGACCCTTGTTGGCCATTATGCTATTTACGTCCCATTGCTTGGTTTTCCTTGGCTACTATGTTTTACCATTAAACCATTCCCTCCATAAACTTATCTAACTTAATCTTAAAACCTGACAGGTCCGTCGCCCCCACCGTTTCCCTCGGAAGGCCGTTCCAATATTTCACCCCTCTGACGGTCAGAAACCTTCGTCTAATTTCAAGCCTGAACTTCCCCACGGCCAGTTTATATCCATATAACTTGGGTTTGCCTTGGAATTAAATCTATGTCATTGGTAACCACAGCTGATAGGTTACAAAGTAGGAGTGCTATGTGAGGGTTGTTGCTACACTTCCAAATTTCTCTAAATTATTTGTACAGCCTCCGGAGTCAAGTACCTCTTAAATAATTTTATTTTATAGTCACACCGATGAGTATACCTGCATCCCTTCTCCAGGATCAGCTCTCCAGTTATTTCTTTACCCCATGATGATTCTCTTTTAAGGATATCATAATATCATGATATACAATATATCATGGCCACAATATAATGGATGAGCTAAGATTAGCGAGTGAGTCCTTTAACAGTATTTAAACACAGGACAAAGCATAGTATGTAATCTCTGAAAGGGATTTCATTAGGACCTGTCATATGCTTAACATTAAGCATGTATTTAAGTGGTTTGGCGGATTGGTGCCTGAACGAATAATATTCCTTTAGTATTTTTTTAATTATTACAGTGTGTGGGAATGTGCACAACAATAAAGCTGAAGTAAATATTTTTACTCCTTTCCAATTTTAACAGAATTATTCCAGTTTATACTCAGACTTCTAATTTATGTTTTTTTCCCTTCTTTACATTGCAAGTCTTGGCTAACAGCATAGAAAACAGTGCCGTGTTGTTGCAGAGTTGTGATATGGCTGGCTAGCTTCCATAGCATTATCTTGTTAATTCAAGATCATGTGCTTGTTCAGTCACTGTTAGTGTACTCAAGTGACCTAAAACTGTTTTAAATCCTTCATTCTTGCATAACTTTACATTAAACATTGACAGCACTACACTGTCTTTCAGCATTCTACATCCTATTAACAGCATTTATGGAAATCACTTTGCCTTATGGATTTGTATTGTGGTGCATCTCTACAAAGCTAATTCTTGTACTGACAGAGCCTCACAGCTTCACGGCAAGCCAGGTTATTCCATCCAATTTCCATTAAGCCTGCCTCTGGGAAGCCACTAGGGAAATCACACTGGATGGCATGAGATTAGCATTTCCAGATTTAAAACACTATATGTTTGGAGTGAATAATTTGACTCCTGCTGAAGTTTTGAACCTTAAAATTCTACTCTTAAACTTTATTCTAGTGTTCACTTTACTGGCACCCCAAACAGTGCTGCTTCTCTTTCAGTCTGTCTTTCATACAATCTGCTGTCAGCTCCCAGTTTGTCTTCCCCCTTCAATACCAAACCACAGGAACCCACATCTGCTTCAAGGATTGTCTTGTCAAGTTTCTTTGACTTTCAGCTGTCTTAATTGTTAAAATAATTATATGCTGTTGAGAGATGGTGACAAAGGGTGGTCCTTGTCCTATGAATATGAACGCATGAGTGACTCATAAGCAGAGCAATGACCAGAAGGAAAGACTAGCACCACCGCTCTTTTTTCTAATTAAGAAGGTAAAATATTATGCAAATTCAAGGCAGCCAGTAGGAGAGCATCAGACGAGGGGTGGGTAGGGAAGAAGTGGTTCTGGTTGCAATGATTTTCAGATTCAGAGACAGAATAAGAAATTTGATATTTTAACATTTGAAAGTGGAAAGGAATATGCTTTAGCAATAAAAGTTTGCTAATTCAGTGACTGATGCCCGTTAATGATGACATGCATTAAAAGGGAAAGATTAAGATTCTTGATTTTATGGTCTAATCTCCTAGAGGCAAACAATGTGATATACTTTATGTCACAGCGATAGAGATCAGAATACCATTTTCCATGCTTAGTGAATTGGTTTCAAATACTGATGGCTTCTTGCTGTTTCACCTAAATAGTTACACATTTCATGTGTTTTGTTTCCCTTGGAGACTGTGGAACAAAGACAGATGTTTAAATCAGAAGGCTTTATCAAACCTCAAACTTTTCATTATATTCTCAAACATCAAGCCATCTCAACAAATGACAGACTCCTGATGTGTGTGAGCTGGCCAATTTCTCCAGCTACCATATAGTACAGTAGTCTAGAGACAGTTTAAAATAGAAACACATTCTCCCTGAGCCCCTATTTGTTTACAACAGGCAAGTAATTGTACTGTGGATTGCCTTGGTAGAGTTCAGAGATGAACTGTCATGTACTTGCTTAAATTAAGACACAAATCTGTCTATGCTGCCCAGCTAGTATTCGACACTTTACCCATCATCAATTTGCAAAATAAATTCTGTAGCAACAGCACCTCCCTAGAAATGCTAGAGGGAAAACATAGGGGAAATTGAATTTCCTATGGAATTTCAGGCTCCAGTTGGCAAGCTTTACAGTGTGTTAATTTAAAACACACTGCCCCACTGAGTTTAGCTTTCCCGTGGCATCTGAACCATCTTCCACTTGATAAAAGAATTCTTAACTTGAAAATGCCTCATTTTTATTTTTCTTCACACACCTGCTTGATTTTATTGTAACCATCCAACAGGATTAAGGACATGCAGAGTGGGTTTTCCTTTTTCTGGCTGCTAACAGCCTAGTGATCATGGGGCATACTAGCCCACTTACTTTGTTTAGGAATATCAGGTTTAAAAGATAAATACAGCAGAATCTTTGGCTCGGAAGCTTTCGAAGCACAGATCTGAACACTAGTCCCCGTGGACTTTGTGGAAGCCTGTGTAGCTGTTGCCTTTGTTTTCCTACCATGTAACTCCTCTCAGCTAGAGCCTACTTAGTCTACAGGGTGTGGCAAACCCAGGACAAACAGCTACAAAGTGGGGGTAGTAATTAGTCCCAGGGGGTTAAAAGGCCTCTCCCAATCCACTGAGGAGAGAGAACCACAGGGAAATAAGGTGCAGCTAGAAAAGGGGTTACCAGGGAACTAATTAGGTTCAGCTGGCTCCAACTGTTTGAGACCTTTTTAAACTTTCCCCTGCATTGGGGGCGGGGGGCTGGGGGAGAGTGAGAGAAGCAGGGAAGCTGCCAGTAAGCTAGGTGCAGCAAGGCTCTGAACCCTTCCAGCAAGGAAGGCTGCACTCTGTCCCTAGAAGGGAAGAAAAACAAGCACAAGGGACTGACTGAGAGAAGGAATAGCCAGACCCTGTGCTACCTACGAGGGTTTGCTTTGCCCAAGCCTGAGTCTCCAAGGCTAAAAAGGACTGAACCTGCTGAGGAGAAGAAAGTACTTTGCCACAAAGAGGAGAGCTCAGTGTCTGCAAATGGCAGTCTTATTAATGTTGAGGTAGATATGCAAATGTGTGAAATCTGTTAAAAGGCTTTTTCCTCTCCATTTTCTCAAATGGTTTAAGATCAGACTAGAACTCCACTGAACGTCAAATACCCTGGGTACTGCAATACCAATATACTCCATTTATTTTACGCAGGACTAAGTTAGGGGGGTTTCATCTTGATATTTCCTGGTCAGATACTGTCACAGAAATAGATTTGGGCAGCCTACTTACATTAAAATGTAAATTTCATCAAGTTGAACTTTTATAATTATACTCAAAGTGTGGTCATAAAAATGTCAAATCACAATGCTTCCTCTTCTTCTAAGTCAACCAGTCCTCAGGAATATAGATACTAATTGTGATCGGAATCAGTCTGGACACTATTATTTCAGATTAAGAAGAATGGTTACTTATCAGTCACTGGAATTCAGATTACATTGCCCCAGCAAATCCATAGCATGGGCCTAACCACATGCACTGGGGAACTCTGGGAAGAGCGGTAGCTAATGGGGCCATAGGCAACCCTTCTTGGCCCTCTCTATAAAAATTATGTGCAACTGGGTTGATTTCCGAAAGGGTTTGGTCCTTGTCAAATAGCAGAGTAGTTTAAAGCTCTTAACATCTAATGTTGAGTAATTTAGCTGCTAAATTCGATGCCAATGGACTGGACTCATATCAAAGGGATTAAAAATACAGTACCAATAAAACTCTTTAAAAACACTTCTAAAATATTTTGTCTATAAAAACGTACAGAGCACATGGTAGTGTGGTGTGTCATAAAGGCTTTATCCACACTCACTTGGGATTACTTGTTAACCACCCCTTTGGGGTGATGCGGGCATTCTATACCAATAACAAACTGACCCTCTACACCATACTATCATTTAATCCAGATAGACTTATTACATATACACCCAATCAGAGAAACACTCTGGTAATATGCTTATTTTAAATATATTTTAGTGGAAATTTGGAGTTCCTCAGCTTGTATAATTTGTCATAGCTCCACTGCCTTCAATGGAGCTATGACAATTCACACCAGCTGAGGATCTTCCCTTTTATGTTTGTTTTCTGTAAAGGAATACATTATATGCACTATTTACCCTGACTAAAATGTTTAGACAATTCAGATCCTAAGAACTCTCTTTTTTAAAAAAAGGATGCTGGATGTATTTGACAATTTAAATTAAAGTTATTTTTATTTGGATTGCAGTAGCACTTAGGGGCCCCAATTAGGGATTGTGATAGACAGCGTTAAAATACATAACAAAAAGACAGTTCCAGCCCTAACAGAGTTTACAATCAAATTATAAAGTGAGACACAACCGGTGAGTGCAACACACAAGGGAAACAAAAAGATAAAAATACCTTTATTCCAGACAGGGACATGCTCTCTCTGTGCCTGATCATGCAAAACTTTACCTACTTGTAGCCCTGGTGACATACTCACAAAAGTAAGAGCTTGGAGAGTCAGGCCTTTTTAGGTTAAAATCACTTTCAAGAGTTCCCCTGTTGATATTAATTGCACGTTAAATTAGGCCCTGGCTCAACTGCAATGCACTTTATCAATAACACTAATTAAAATATCAGTATGATCTGGAATACCCACCAATGAGGCATTATATTCTTCCCGTCCTCTTCTAACTTTATCTAGAAAAGACTGCTGTCCCCTATGAGACTCTTATTCTTTATTTAGGCAGTTTTATTGCCTGATTAATTGGTAATTGGGTCAAAGTGGTGCTGTTTATGACTCAGATACCTAGAAAATCATGATCTAGTACTAAAACTTAATGGTAAAAATTTTAATTGCATTGGGCCTATTTTAATTTCCAGAAGCTACATCTTAATAAACAAGGGGGAGGCTGTCAACAGCATGTCAGACTTCTTATGGGAGATTCAGGTTTCATGTTTGCCTTTTAAAATTATAGTATTAGCGTGATGCAATTTTTCTTCAAGTACTTTGGTCCTTGCTGCATCTGCTATACCCAGGATAAAAATGCCCAGTCTTACAAAATTAGTGCAGAGCTTCTTGCATAATCCACAGTGAAAGAGGATTTGCAGCAGCAGCAGCAGCAGCATGCATCAAAGGAAGACCGATGAAATGTAGAGGCAGATAATGTGAACCCCAGTAGTTCAGTTAGGGTGAAATTCATCCATGTCACTGCAAAGCCTATATATTAATTAAGTGCCACTGAACCCCTATTTTGATGGCTGAAGTGATGCATAAGCTTTGTATTGGCCATTTGTGTATGAGATATTTTCACCCTTAGAACACACCCTTGATTGTGAAGGACTGTTCCCAAAGAATACTCTGAAGTGCTTTGACCAGTCCAGTTATTTGTTTTAAAATGACACAAGCAAACTTCCACTAACAACTTTCTTCTGAGAAATCTTCCATGGTTTAATTCATCTCACTCTTAGGAAAATTTCCCCTGATACTCTATATTCTCCTCTGCTTGGTTTCATCTCATCAATCCTACCTAAAACCTATGTACCACCCAAAACCACTTATTAACCAGAATTCAAATGGTGGACACTTTACACCCTTCAGGACAGTTTACACCCTTCAAGCAGTTATCAAATAGCTCTTAATTTCTGTTTGGCCAAGCTATTGAATGTATTTAGGGGTGTGGGTTTTTTAGTCTTTCATCTTTACCTCAATTCCTTCAACCCTTTCATCATTTTTATTCTTTTCTCTAAATTCCCCCAATGTATTGATATTTTACATAGCACTTTATACAATATTCTCCATTGCATACTCAATAGTGTTGCATAAATAAAAATCCTTGCACCCACTTGGATGGGGAAATACTGGTGAAGATTCAGCAGTCCAAAGTTGCATTGGCTTTATTTGCTGCCTGATCACATTACAAGCGTCTATGAAATCTGCTGTTCACTATCACTCCTATTTTAGGTCTATTTTGGCATTCCTGCTCCCCATAAATCCCTCCCTCACTGAATCTGGGTTTTGGTCTGGATATGTCATCTTGCATTTTTCCCAGTTCAAAACTCATTATTATTTCCTGCCCGTATTTCTAATTGTTCTGGACCCTTTGGTATTTCACTGATGTTTTCAACAATTTCCCTTTTAGTATCAGCTGCAGATTTCAAAAGTGTCCTGTTAATGAATATACACCATGCGTGCTACCAGCTCAGTACACTCATCTTTACCCATAGTTTAAGAATTCTTCAATCAGTTTTCAGCCCAAAAAATTACACATTTCATACAAAGATTATGTTTTCTTGAGGTTCATAAAAATTCCCCTCTCTCATACAAACTGAATATCCCTGTTAAGCACACACAAGTTATATTATTCTAGAAGAGGAGTAACAAAGTTGGAAAATGATACATCCCCAGCCTTCAGCGGCTCTTCTAGCTGTACTAATATGGTGAACCAACTCAAATCAATTTTGTGCCAAGGGCAAACTATTTTTTACTATTTCTGCATTACCTGTTAACCACAGAACAATGACAGACTGCAAGTATTGCCCACTGAAAGGAATTAAAAGGCAGTAAACCAAAGGATTAATTCTACTCTTGATGGTTTTGTAACTTCCATTAATGTTAATTGAAGTTAGGAGCACTCACCGAGGGGAGAAGAGCCTCCTGTACATTCAAGAAAAAAGTTGAATCAAAATCCAATACTGCTATGCAGTGCACACAGACTTCCTGTATAGATTTGATGTTTTCTCTAAAAACATTCATAAACTTGCCATTCAAAGTTGTGTATGCTGTAGGCTCACTGGGAGGATAAGTTTGGAATAACACTTCATTGGTTACACTTTTCCTGTACTTTCCTTAGCATTTCAAAGCACAACAGAATTAATATCAACCATGTTTGCATTTTATCCTTACTCCCCCCAGACAGGAAATCTGACTTAGAACGCTGGGGAAAGTTGTACTAAGTACTGTTCTAGGGGTGATAAATGTACTATTACTGCTTTAACTGTTAGCTCTTTGGGACCATTTTTTGGTAGGTGTTTGTACAGTGCCTAACACAATGGGGCTCCTAAGTGCAATCACAATACAAAAATAATAATAATGGAGCTAAGGGAGAACAAACCTTCTAGCTGTGGGTTCACATAGGTTTCATGAACCACTCTACCTGCATAACCTGTCCCAAGTAAGCAGTCTTATTGGTTTCATGATGGGACTACTCAGGTGAGTACATTTCTCTACATCTTCACAGAAGTCTTTTTGTATTTGATTATCACTATTAGAATGGATTAGTATTTTCAACTAGAGAAGAAGTACACAATATTACCAACTGAAGCTTTCTTGATACTTGTATGCATTTCTTTTAACCAGTAATCCCTAGTTGCAGGACAACCAAAGTATACAAGAGATGTCTTCTGAACTGCCACAATCACAATTATCAGTGACACTAAGAGCAGGTCTACACTGCTGCTTAAGTCAAACTAATTTACATCACTCAGGGGTGTGAAAAAGTACACACACACACACACCCCGAGTGACACAAGTTTGGCATTGTCAACACCGACACTATGTCTGCGGCAGATGTTCTCCTGATGACATAGTTTCTGCTTCTTGCTGAGGTGGAGTAATTATGTCAATGGGAGAGCACTCTCCCATCGGCATAGTGCGTCTTCACCAGACACGCTGCAGCAGTGCAAGCCATTGGTGCAGCTGAGCGGATGCAGCACTGCAGTGTAGACTTAGAATTAAATTATCATTAAATTAGGTGAAGGATTTTAAATAAATAATCCGTTAAGTAATTTTAAATTTTACATCCTTTACCATTTTGTCTGTTACTCCACTGTTTGATTCAACTTTTTCAAGTGAGCGCCAATATTTTATCACAGTCTTTAACAGACAGTTCAGCATTGAGCAAAATTTTCAAAACTGGATACCAAATCCATATTCAGACATCTAAGTAAGAACTAATTTTTCAGAAAGAAGAACAGGAGTACTTGTGGCACCTTAGAGACTAACAAATTTATTAGAGCATAAGCTTTCGTGGACTACAGCCATCCGAAGAAGTGGGCTGTAGTCCACGAAAGCTTATGCTCTAATAAATTTGTTAGTCTCTAAGGTGCCACAAGTACTCCTGTTCTCTTTGCGGATACAGACTAACACGGCTGCTACTCTGAAACCTAATTTTTCAGAGAGGCTGAGCACCAGTAGCTCCCACTGAAGTGCATGGAAACTACAGGTCTGCAGTGCCATTGAAAAATCAGGTAACATAGATTTAATGCATAATTTTAGGCAGCATGTTTGAAAAATTTGACTTTGGTTTTTTTCTCCCCATTTATTCAGGCTTTTTTTTTTAAGTTTTGGAAAGAAGTAGTGCTTTACAATATTAGTTATACCAAACAAGTTTTAGGAGAGAGGTGCAACAAGCCAGAAGAATCCTTCACATGTGTATTAAATAGGTGATAACATTAGCACTGCTTGCCTGGACTCAACAGATGGTGCTGTTATACATAGTCTGAGCTCTTATTGAGTGTGTGAGCATAGTTCAGCCTTTGAAGAAATGCTGCATTCATTTTGTGACGTGGTATCTTTGGGGGGAGCCATTGCAATCAGGAGCATTTTGCCCTCTGCCTTAAAGTCTCTACTTAACAGAGTTGCTTTCTAGGAACTGGTGTTTTGACTGAGATTCGAGATAGAAGGGATTGCCTTCACGGTATTTATAATAATCTCTGTTCCAGGACTTGTGTGCATAGTGTGACCAATATAAGTTCATCTAAGAAAATACCCTGAGTCCATGTCACCAATTACTCCCCCAATGGGAAACCGATGTACAGGCCCTGACATAGGGTTGCTAGGTGTCCAGTTTTCAACTGGAATGCCCGGTTGAAAAGGGACCCTGGGAGCTCCAGTCAGCACCACCAATCAGGCCATTAAAAGGCTGGTCGTTGGCACAGCGGGGGTCCGGGGCTAAAGCAGGGTCCCGGAAGTGGCCACTTGGTCCTTACAGCTCCTAGGCACATGGTTGGCCAGGAAGGCTCCACACGCTGCCCCCACCTCTACTGCCGGCTCTGCAGCTCCCATTGGCCGGGAACCACAACCAATGGGAGCTGTGGGGGCGGCACCTGTGGGTGTGGGGGCAGCACGCGGAGCCTCCCTGGTTGCTCAATCCATGTGTCTAGGGGCTGCGAGGACGTGGCAGCAGTTTCCTGGGAGCCGTGGTAAGCACCGCTGGGACCCAGCACCCCCTCCTACACCCCAATACCCTGTCCCATCCTGGAGTCCCCTGCTGCACCCGAACTCCCCCCTGGAGCATGCACCCGCTACCGCACACACACACACCCCAACCCCCTTCTCCAGCCTGGAGTTCCCTCCCACTACAAACCCCTCATCCATGGCCCCACCACAGAGCCTGCACCCTCAGCTAAAATCCTCACCCCCACACACACACACCCCAACCCCCTGCCCCAGCCCGGAGCCCTCTCCCATACCCAGAACCCCTCATCCCTGGCCCCACCCCAGAGCCCGCACCCCCAGCCGGAGCCCTCACCTCCCCGCCCCCCCGCATCCCTACCCCATCCCTCAGCACAGTGAAAGTGAGTGAGGGTGGGGGAGAACTAGTGATGGAGGGAGAGGGGATGGAGTGAGTGAGTATGGGGCCTCGGGGAGGGGGAGCAGGGGTGGAGGAGTGGTGTTCGGTTTTGTGCGATTGGAAAGTTGGCAACCCTACCCTGACATCTGCTGCTTCTAGAGGATCATCACCAGATATGACATGAGACAGCATCATATCTGTAAGTATTTGTTAACTGGACTAAAATCTAAGAAATCTGACTGCTATATTCCAGAATATTAACAACAATGGCTGTACAGGAGGATGAATTGTCCCCATAGGACATGGGCATGAAAGGTCCCCGCCATGTACAAAGCTGCCACTGCCCTTGCATTAGGGCGTCAGAGCCACCTCAAAGCACTGTTTCTCCTCTCCCACCCCCCAAGAAGCACTCCAGACATCACTGAAGATACTTTGTTGATCCGGATACTTACTCATGAGAGAGGGCAGGCTGAGTAGAATTAAGGGGAAAAAATGCATCTTCCCTGGACACCAGCAATATACCCACCCCAAAGTTAACACAACCTAAGTCTGTGTTAATGTTTGTACAGTATATATTTCATGCTGGCCAGCCTTCCCCCTCCAGCATGGCAGGCAGAGAGGATGCTTGGGGACCTTGTATACACACATAAGGCCTCCAAAGCCATGACTGTGCACCAGTAGCAAATTTTCCTGCAACCTCCAGATTCAAGGTACAAATTGCTGCTCATGCTCAAGGGGGTAGGTGGAATAAACTTCCTGTCAAAGGTGAACTGGGTTATGACTCAGGCAATGCCCTGAGACTGAGTCAGGTGACCAAGACTCATGAAATGGCAGCCCCAAAAAGGTTTCACCTATAAAAGGGTCTGCTTGTTCAAACAATGAGAAAAGACCTGCAGGGAACAAGAAGTGCCGAGGAGGTCTCTGGCTGGAGTACAGGGCAAGCACTGCATAGCATTGTGTCAGAAACAGGGGAAGAAATCTTCAAACCTAGCACTGGTGCCCCAGGAACATCAAGAATTAAGGCTGGCAAGCTACACAAATGGACTGATTGCTCCCCATAGACGGAACTGCTTACATCTTAGCATACAGCCAAGCAAACTATGTGGTTTGCATTCTGTTTCAATAAACTAGACCCCAAGAAGGGGAGTCATATTACAAACACATGTGGGGGGTGTTTCTTGGAGAGTCAGAGGGCAAACCGAGGCATGCACATCCAGATGCTAGGATGAGATGCATGGACCCCATGCCATCCAAGAAGCGAATGATCTGATGGAAACTGCACAAGAGGAACGCTGGAGAATGTCACATCCAATGCCACCTCCTGTATTTCTTTTCACAGAAGGAGGCACTCTCCACACTTAATAGTCTAAATATAAATCTCTTAATTTTGTATTAAGATCTGCTTGGTTCCCACATAAGACAACATACCCTCAATGCAGAATTGTGTTTTTCTAAAAGAATAGTTCTTCAGAAACTCGGCTAAAATATTCTTACCTAATCCATGTGATGATGTAGCCCAAACTTCTCTGGAAAACTCTAGCACAGAACTTTTTTTCAGAAGAAGAAATATGAAAATCCCCATGTATTATACATTCCTGACCACCGAAAGGTAAGTGGTCCCTCAGGGGTGAGAAGGAGATTGAAATGCTCTTATTGAACTCAATGGGAAACTCTTATTGCAATCTCTCATTCATGCCCCTAGGGATATTGTGCTTTTCAGTGGTCAGTGCTGTGACCAGTACATACCAAATAGAGGGGGTGTGGAGGTTGCACACTGAACCTTGTACCCTAGTAATCATTTTAATGAATTATTCATTTCTCTTTACAAAAATAATTATTTCATGAAAATGTGTTCTCTTCCTTAATCGGAACAATATCTTATTGCTGATCTGAAGCGTTTCCCCTAACACAGCATGAGCCAACATCAGTGGCATGCAAAATGTGTTAAGTGAGAGATTTCCCTCTGTGCCGGCCATGCAATATGTTTATATAAAGAAGTAACTGCCCCACTGTTAGAGAAGATCACTACTGTTGACATTTGCTACATCAGATTTTATTTTGCAGTTTGCGGGAGGGAGGCTAGATCAACTCAAAAGCAATGTTTGCCATGCAACATTAGTCATTTTAGAATCTTTACAAAATGGTCCACCATCAAGTGATTCTAATCAGTATTACACAGAGTACCCAACATTCCCAGGTACTATAGTTGGCCATACTCCGAGAAAGGACAGTAAAAGAGCAGCTCAGTGAGAAAAGAAATTGAATTAAAATAAATAAAATATGAAAGAAATATTGAAAACATACAATATCAATCATGAGAGAGAGACCATTTAATTTCTTCCCCTTGTCAGGTATCTCATATACTAAAGGCAGTGTTTGGAAATGACTGATACCCTGAGGTTGGCTTTCTTTCTATTCCTCTTGCTGAATAATCCTCAGGTTCTGACAATTAAAATGTACGGAAGGGGCAAGTTACAAAAAAGTCTCATTGAAGACAATGGCTGAGGACAGAACAGGTGCAGGTGATTTTGCATGGACATCCGAAGAAGTGGACTGTAGTCCACGAAAGTTTATGCTCTATTAAATTTGTTAGTCTCTAAGGTGCCACAAGTACTCCTGTTCTTTTTGCGGATACAGACTAACACGGCTGCTACTCTGAAACCTGCATGGACATGAACTACTTGATAAATGGGGTAATGGGTACATTACTTTCTGGTTTGTTACTTTCAGAGGACTGTAATTTTGGATAATTTGTCCTAGCAACAGGGATTCTTTTTCATTTGATGGGATTAGAGGTTTTAGTGTGACGCAAGGCCACAGGCCTTTGCTAGGCATTGGTATTGTGATGGCCTTTCAGGGCTCTTTGTTGAAACTGGCATTGGTTAGACAGACTGCTCTGAATTTGAGCATGCTCAGTTTGGAGACTTTCCTCCTCTCATTTCATTGTTGCCAGAACAGGTTACCTTTGGGAGGCATTCTGTCTGATGTTTTTAAAACAATGTTTTAGCTACTTTGCCAAATCTAATGTTTATGTTCACCTCATTGGCCCCTGCTATTTCTGAAGATTATACTTTATATAGTCAGAGAAAGCATTCCTTCCACCCACCTTCCAAATGTACAGCCACATCTTCATTTTACTACAAGTCACCAACATATCAGTGCAGATTTCGTACAGCCAGGATCCTGAATTTCAAAATTAACACTAGCCAGAGAGGATGTGCAGAAAAAGCTTGCATCGTCTTTTGTCTAGTCTGCACGGAGTTAGGGTCACAGGAAGATCACCATAGTACTGTAACCATGGAAGTAACAACTTTTACAAATAAGCTACATAATTCCCCAGCTGGCAAGAAAATGTGACTGTCACTGTAGCAAAATACCAATGTTTCATACTTTATTGTCAGTGACCATTATAGAAAGACCTCAAATGTCATGCAATATCAAACAATGCAATACACTTAATTTAAGAGTGTCTTCAGCTGTTGGTCCTTTTTGGAAGAGACTCGGCTACTTACCAAATGGAATATTTATTTTTATTTTCAAGTAGCTGCACAGTGTTATTTTCAAACCAAATACTTTTCTTTTCTACCTAGTGCTGTGAATTTATCTAAACTATCATCCAAATCTTCTCAGTGGGGTACAAGTATTTCTTGACTTGTTCTGGTCTTCCATTTCCATATATTGAGTTCTGTAATTAAAAGATGTTGAAGCTATCAATAATATGTAGGTGTTACTGTTTGTTATGATCGCTTGCCCATTGGTTTGAGCTATGCCTTCACTAGTACTGCACTAGCTAAAATCACATGCACTCCTTCCTAGCAAGTTAAAAGCTTCACTAGAGGTAGGAGTTAACCTAATAAAGTATACCTCATCTATGGATGTCAATCGAGTCAATACCACCAAGAATCTGCAGGTAATCTAGATAACATTGTCTATTTGGTACATGGCAACTTTAAGAAATTTCCTACAGTATGACTGCCAGGAACTGGATGAAAAACTAATGTCACATGTAGAGTTAAGTACAAAGGCTAAAAAAAAAAATGTATCTAGAAACTTGAGAGAGAAGAAAAAGTATTTCTTAACTGAGGATGAGAGAAGAGGAATGGCTATAATAAAATGGCTGCCTGGAGGTCTTGTTTTAGTAATTGTCTTTGTAATCTCTTCTTGCCTGTTAATATGATTCCATATTCTGCCCAATATTCAGGAAGAGATACTGATTACTCATAAGTGAGCTTCAGTGATGTAAAACCAAACCTACCATCTCTTACTGTATGTGTTATATTGGCACAAATGTCTGATTAAAGATGAGCCTTTTGAGCTGTGGATTTTCTTGAATAGATTCATAGTTCCATCCCACTTTATATAAGGAAGTTTGCACAGTTATTAGCTGCCAATATTTTGACAAGCGTGTCCCACAGGGCCGTCCCCTCAGCCTGTATAACAGGCACTCGCAGAGAGGAAGGGCAGGGTCCTATGGGTCTATGCATTCGTTTTCTCATTAAAACATAAATGCTTTCTCATACCTTTAACACAGAAGAGGCAGCAGCATTTGGCAAACGAATTTATTAAGCTGCACTTTACTGGAAATGCTCAGACTTTGTTCCTGAAAAATACATCGAGTATATGCATAGGACAACACTGTGTTCAGCTTGTATAATTTAAAATGGGTGACAGGACCTTTCATCTCCTGGGGCATTACATTTTTAAACAACTAACATTTGGAGCAACCTTTCCCATTCCAACGTCAAAATATTTGCTCTTAAAAAGTATCCATGAGCCTGAGGGATAAGACATCAATTGCAGAGATGATTTAGGAGGGTGCAAAGAGAGGTAGACTCTGAGGCAGACACGTCAACCCTCTTTACAATTTCATTATGCCAGAGTTCTAACAAGGGCTCCTTTTATCACAAAATGGACAGTGTGCTGGGATCAAATAAGCAAAAAGTCTGGCACAATGTGAGAAATATAATGAGAGCTTTAAAAAAAAATCAGTCACAAAGTTGTTACAACGTTGATTTATCTTCCTAATAAAGTTCCTTTGATGCATTGAATTTAAGATTTCCCAGTATTTAAGATGTGGAGAACAAACTGATTAATTCATACACTATTGTCTACGAAGAGGATTCTGAAATGGACCCAGGAGCCTTAGTTAAATCAGAAGTCAGATGAAGAAAAATCTTGATATTCATGAGTTTGGTGTGAATTAGAACCCCAAGATAAATATGACAGCCATGAAATCTTCAAAGAGAAACCATTAGCGGGCAGATGGTTACCACAGGTTTTTTTTTTTTCCCCCACCTCCTGAAACTTGCTTGGCCAAAACAAGATCTTTCTCACAACCTACTTACTAGAAGTGTATTATGAATTTAATTCCTATTCTATGCAGTCTTCTTTATATATAGACAGACTGTAAGGCCAAAAGGGATTGTCATGATCAACTAGTCTGACCTCCTGCAAATTTGCAGGCCACAGATCCTCATGCACCCACTCCTGTAATAGACCCCAACCACTGGCTGAGTTATTGAAGTTCTCAAATCATTATTTAAATACTTAAAGTTACAGAGAATCCACCATTTACATTAGTTTAAACCTGCAAATGACCCATGCCCCATGTTGCAGAGGAAGGCAGGGGGAAAACCCCAAGGTTTCTGCCAATCTGAACTGGGGGAAAATTCCTTCCTGACCCCCAATATGGTCATCAGTTAGACCCTGAGATATGGGCAAGACCCAGCAACCAGACACCTGGTAAAGAATTCTCTAGTACAGGGGTCGGCAACGTTCAGCACGCGGCTCGCCAGGGTAAGCACCCTGGCGGGCCGGGCCAGTTTTATTTACCTGCTGACGTGGCAGGTTCGGCCGATCGCGGCCCCCACTGGCTGCGGTTCACTGTCCCAGGCCAATGGGGGTGGCGAGAAGCCATCGCCAGCACATCGCTCGCCCGCGCCACTTCTCGCCACTCCCATTGGCCCGGGACGGCGAACCGCGGCCAGTGGGGGCCGCAATCGGCCGAACCTGCCGCATCAGCAGGTAAATAAAACTGGCCCAGCCCGCCAGGGTGCTTACCCTGGCGAGCCCCGTGCTGAACGTTGCCGACCCCTGTTCTAGTAATTCAGAGCCCTCCCCATCTAGTGGCCCATCACCAGCTGTTGGAGATATTTGCTACTAGACGTAGCAGATCAGGTATATGCCATTGTGGGCAGTCTCATCATACCATCCCTCCCATAAATGTATCAATGTTCAAATTAAAGAGAAGGGGGAGAGGAAGCTTCAAGTTGATACATCTACTTTTAAGATAACTGTCTCGCTTGCCCCGGGGTCATGCGCTGACCTTTCAGTAATTTGGAATGCTGGATTTACATGTGACAGAGGAAAGTCCTTTTTACAAGAATACCAGAGCAAGCGGGAGAGTGAGATTCTATATACAGAAGAGTTGAGATAGTAAGCGTACAGCTGCTATGCTGAAGTTGTTTGTTCTTATCCTTCTTATAATTTATAACCACTATTAAATTTCATCCTATTACTATTACTCCAGTTTACAAGGTCACCCAGATCTTCCTGTAGGATATCCCATCCAATACCTCACAGCTTTGTGTCATCCACAAACTTTATTAGCACATTCCCACTTTTTGTGCCAAGGTCAGTAATAAAAAGATTAAATAAGATTGGTCCCAAAACCGATCACTGAGGAACTCCACTAGTAACCTCCCTCCAGCCTGACAGTTCACCTTTCAGTATGACCCATTGTAGTCTCCCCTTTAACTAGTTCCTTATCCACCTTTCAATTTTCATATTGATCCCCATCTTTTCAAATTTAACTAATAATTCTCCATGTGGAACCGTATTAAATGCCTTACAGAAATAGAGGTAAATTAGATCCACTGTGTTTCCTTTGTCTAAAAAATCTGTTACCTTCGCAAAGAAGGAGATCAGGTTGGTTTGGCATGATCTACCTTTTGTAAAATCATGTTGTATTTTGTCCCAATTACCATCGACCTCAACATCCTTTACTTTCTCCTTCAAAATTTTTTCAAAGACCTTGCATACTACAGATGTCAAACTAATGGGCCTGTAGTTATCCGGATAACTTTTTTCCTTTCTTAAAATTAGGAACTATGTTAGCAATTCTCCAGTCATATGGTACAACCCCTGAGTTTACAGATTCATTAAAAATTCTTACTAATGGGGTTGCAATTTCAAGTGCCAATTCCTTTAATATTCTTGGATGAAGATTATCTGGGCCCCCCCAATTTAGTCCCCTTAAACTGTTCGAGTTTGGCTTCTACCTTGGATGTGGTCATATCTACCTCCATATCCTCATTTCCATTTGTCATCCTACTATTATCCCTATCATTAGCCTCATTAAAGACTGAGGCAAAGTATTTGTTTAGATATTGGGTCATGCCTAGATTATCCTTAACCTCTACTCCATCCTCAGTGTTTAGTGGTCCCACTTCTTTCTTTGTTTTCTTCTTATTTATATGGCTAGAGAACCTTTTACTATTGGTTTTAATTCCCTTTGCAAGGTCCAACTCTACATGGCTTTTGGCTTTTCTCACTTTATCCCTACATGTTCTGAGCTCAATAAGGTAGCTTTCCTTGCTGATCACTCCCATCTTCCACTCCTTGTAGGCTGTCTGTTTTTTCTTAATCATTTCTCTGAGATGCTTGCTAATCCAGCTTGGTCTACAACTCCTGCCAATGATTTTTTTTCCCTTTCTTGGGATGCAGACTTCTGATAGTTTCTGCAACTTTGACTTGAAGTAATTCCAGGCCTCCTCTACTTTAATTCCACAAGTTCTTCAGTCCAATCCACTTCCCTAACTAATTTCCTTATTTTTTTTTAAAGTTAGCCCTTTTGAAATCAAAAACCCTAGTCACAGATCTATTTTTGTTTATCCTTTGAACTGAATTAGCTCATGATCACTCAAACCAAGGTTTTCCCCTACAACCATTTTTTCTATGAAGTTCTCATTATCACCAAAGCCAAATCTAAAATGGCATTCCCTCTTGTTGGTTCAGCAACTACTTGGTGAAGGAATCCATCAGCTATCGCATCCAGGAAAATCTGAGCCCTACTATTACTACTAGCACTTGTCCTCCAGTCTATATCTGGGAAGTTAAAGTCTCCCATGATCACACAATTCCCGTTAGTATTCACTTCATTAAAAACATTAAAAAGGTCTCTATCCATATCCAGATCAGATCCCAGTGGTCTATAGCACATCCCAAGCACTATCCCAGGAGAGGCTCTGGTAACTTTCTTCCCCAATGTGATTTTTGCCCAGACAGATTCTGTCTTATTCATTCCATCACTTCTTATATCTTTACAGTCTACCTCATCATTTATATACAATGCTACTTCACCACCTTTGCCTTTATTTCTGTCTTTCCTAAACAGCACATAGCCTTCAATATCTGTACTCCAGTCGTGACTATTATTCCACCATGTTTCTGTTATCCCTATAATATCTGGTTTCACTTCCTACACCAGTAACTCTAGTTCCTCCATTTTGTTACCTAGGCTCCTTGCATCGGTGTACAAACACCTTAATTTTTGCTGTTTGGCTTCGCTCACATTCTTTACCCAATTAGGCACAGACATTCTACTGCCAGTATCACCTATTAGACTGGTATCTGCACTACCCTTCCTCCTTATGTCCATTCTCCTACCGACAGCTGTATCCTTTCTTACATTTTCTTCCCTCTCAATGTTAAAATGCGGCATGAAGATTACCTGGATATCTCCCAACCATCTCTACCAAATTCCTAGTTTAAAGCTCACTTAATCAGTTGTGCCAGCCTCCATCCTAGAAGTCTATTTCCCTCCCTTCTCAGATGAAGTCCATCCCAAGAGAACAGTCTTCTGTCCATGAATGCCTCCCAGTGGCCATACATCCCAAAGCCCTCCTTATAGCACGACTGCCTGAGCCATCTGTTGATCATCATAATCTTGTCACACCTTTGTTGCCCTTCTCTAGGAATAGGCAGAATCCCACTGAAGGTCACCTGAGCCTCGATTTCCTTAAGCATCTTCCCCAGCCTGGCATAGTCTCCCTTGAGACGTTCCAGCGAGAATCTAGCCGTATCATTTGTTCCCACATGAAGGACAATCAGGCCACCAAGACTTTCCAAATCCAAGCTTTATTGGCTGCAAAACTTCTCATCCAACATTCACAGGCACCTGCCTGGAGAAGGGTTTGAGGAGGGTTCCACCAACCTGGAATTTAGCTGTCAATTCAGGCTTCCCACTTTTGTGTGGTTTCTTGGTGCTCCAGGGTCTGGAGCAAAATAGGCCAGGACATGGGGGAGGCCTTCCTTTCAGTCCCAGGGATATGAGGCAAACATTCTGGAGGGCTGGATGTCTCGGAACTGCATTGCAAATTCAGTCTATTTTCCCTGTGATGATTTGAGATGGTGGCGTGAGGAAGGAAGGTTTTTTCACCTTTTCTTGTGTTTAGGAATTTGAGAGTCTTGTCCTTGTTTGCATTTATAAGTGCCACTGTTTATGCACTTTAAAACATCATTTTGAAGCTTTTATGTAACTAAACATAGATAAGTCAATCCCGTCGCCAATACCCCTACTGATGTATAACTTATAATTTACAAGATAAATGCAGAACACAATGTTAAATTATGTGTGGGGCCCATAAATTTCTGTTCATAAACTGCCTCCAGAAAGTGGCACATTGACAGTCTGCTGGCAGCAGAACCTGAGTCAGAGCAACTGGCCATGGAAGAGACATCATCCTATTACAACACAGAGGCAGCGGGAGTCAAATTCCAGGTTTCCTGCTGCAGATTTAGTGTGGGAGAGCAGCTGCTTCACCAGCAACATCTTGACAGCATCATCACATGGATGCGTTCAGCACATCTCCCTAGAGCGGTAAGTTAAGCAGTCTCTGATTACCAAAATATTTTCAACTCAGGATGGGTGAAGTAACCAACTCTGGTCATTTTAGATCAAAGGACTGGAAAACAAGAGGAGAGGGGATATAAAGTTTGGGTGATGACCAAGAAACCCACAGAGGGTCTGGATCATGCCTGGGCAGATCCCTTTATTAGGGAGCAGTGAGCAGCTGCATCATCAGTCCAAGCGGGAGTTCAGAATGCCCTGGGGTACAGAGGCTGCAGTGCATCTGACCCACTCAGCCAGCCACTGGCATGGGTCCATAAACTAGTCTCTTTCCTGCCTCTCCTTGGCACAATATAGCCACCCCAGGAGCACACAGAAGGAACAATCCCTGCACTCCCATGTGCGGAGTAACAGCAATTGTGGCTGGCCCAGTGGCAGCCCAGAGCACATAGAAGAGGGACCAAGAGCAGTGTCATTTAACACTCTGAATTCTCCCTTTATATTACATGTCTGACTGAACAGCTGAAATCTGAACTTCATTACTATTGCAGATGGCCTTAGGGATGGAAAATTCACTGACGTATAGTCAGCAAAATTCTCTCTGTAAAGCTGCCGAACACATTTTTAGGGGCTTCGGTTCTCTCTTATGTTTGGGCTTTTTTCACCCAATCTCACAAATGTGATGCTGCCTGTCTTTGGTTCAGCTAATATTGCAAGTGGACCCACAGTTACACCCTTACCCTTAACCCTTTTAATGAAATTCAGATGTGTAGTGCAAATTAACTTGACTTAGTAAAGGTGCTGTGCAGTGCAGGCCATGATTAGCATTACAAGACCTTTCCTTATCACCATGTTGATGGTGATTGTGTTATTGCTGTTCCACACTGTGTTTCATTACAATTATCATCAAACAGTTAAATCCTGCCATCCTTTTTATCAAACCAAAATAAGATTCAGTTAGAGGCAAATTGTGTCACCAACAATGCTTTCTAATTTTGCAAGCGTAAAGGAAATGAGTCTCAAAGACCAGTTGAGTTGAATATCGTGAGCAATATCACAGCTGATATATGCAAGCACACAGTACAATATATATCTTGTCTTCTTCCCTCTACCCCCATCTCCCTAAATAGGATGTATTAGGCACACAGCATGTTTAAACAGAAATATCTGTGTAGCCACTGTTAATGGTTTTTTAATCTCGAAAATGTCTCTTTAAAATGTTGATTTGTACCATGCTGATTTGAGAAAAATACAGAAGAACCCCTGTTTTATGAACTAATTGGGGATTGAATATCTCACAATTATCATAGGTACAGTGCATAAATTGCTCTGCAGTACATTGTAGCACCACCTTCTTGCCCATCAAACCACCACAAAACAACTTCCAATGCATTGAAGGCTTTGGAATATGAAGGGATGTTAACTTTTTCTTCATTGACATCACTTTCGTTATGTGATTTTTTTCCCCTGTTGTGAAAAATGGTTCATATAATGGGTTATTTGTAAGACTCATTTACATAAAATTGGGGTTCTCCTGTAAAACAATTTTTTGCATGGAAATATGCAAACTGAGTTATTGACTGGGTCTGCTATGAAATGTATATAAACTTAGTCACTTAGTCCATCCTGTGCTTTGCAGCACATTGGGCTACCCACATTTGTCATCCTTGACTGTCAACTGCCCTTCTCTCCAAATCTCCGCATTTCACGTTGAGGTGCTTGATGTCGTTCAGAACTGTTTATTTCCATGTTATTCATGGTCTTCCTCTCTTTCTTCTTGCGTTTTCTGACTTCCATTCAAGGGCAGTATTTGGTAAGCATTCTTTTCCATTCTCAGCACATGTCCCAAGCACTGATGTCTTCTTCTGTAGATTATTTTTGAGAGGGTGCCTTGTCCATTAATTTTTCTGATTTCTTCATTCATCTTCTTATCTCTGTATGTTATTTATCTAATGTATATAAAACCTGCCTCTAAATGTAAAAGCATTCTGGATTGTCTGCTGTTCTGCACATAATCTGTAATATATGAACTGCTTTCCAAACACTAGCTGTCTAAACAACAAAACAATATGGGACAGAGCCACTGGGCAAAACTAGTGGAACATTCACTTGTGCAATTCCTCAGGATAAATGAATTGGAAATAGTCATATTTATTTACAAGTTCACATTGGATACTGAAGAGTATTGCTGCATTGGTAATTCAAGCAGACCTGGGATAGTTTACAGTTCTTTCACTAGTTTTATAAAGTTGTCAGTATCATAACCACATGATGATAAGCTCCCAAGAATACACCATCCAGTTTCAACTGGCCATCTATTCGACCACAGAAGTAGTTCAGGAATAAAAGAATCAACAATTAATAAAATGGGTTTTTTTTTTTGTTGCCAAAAGAACAAAAGGAATCTGGTGCAATGTCCATTCCTTAAAGTCAGAGAGTGTGCCGCCCGGGTAGCGGTCTTCGAAAGAAAAAGCTACAGTGGACTCTGTTCAGATCTTGTTTGCTACACAACCCTTTCATACTTTTCCATAGTTTGATCTATTTACAATGTGCAGAGTGGTTTGAAGTATAGCATGCATAGAGAGAGCTACACAGATCATGCTTTCAAAGATTCTAGCAGACTGAAAGTTTTTACCTGTTCTACCAGTATTCTCCATTACAGGCCAGATTGTGACCTTCTACATGACTATGAAGTGGTCTAAGGACACCCCTTCACTCCCCTGTGCTAACTACTGCCTGATTTGTGAGTAGTAGCACTGCAGGAGAGCAGCCTTTGTTGTGTCACCACTCACTACTCCTCTTCCTGTACTTTTAGGCAGGCAGTGGGAGGATCCCAAAAGGGCTGGCTGGCACAGCTGACTAAGTAATCTGTGACTTCAGCTGTACAAATTACTGGTTTTTCAGTTGCTTGGCACTTTTGAAAAACAAAATCATTTTGGGTTCCATTGATATTTTTCAGAATTTTCAGCAACTACAAAAAAAAAAAAGAAGAAGAAGAAGTTGGGAAACTTTTCAAGCAAAACATTTTGGTTTTGTTTCAGACATTTTTAACCATTTTTTTAAATAAAAGCAAAAGATATTTGGAAATGAAGCGCAGGAGTCACAAAGCACAGGAGGAGGAGGTGCCCCCTGGAGACCCCACAGCCCACTGGTTTGAACACTCACCTGGGATGTGGGAGACTCAGGCTCCCATGTCCACTCCGGAGCAAGGACTTGAATTCAGGTTTGCCACATCCGTGAAAAGGGCCCTAACCAGCAGGCTATGCAAGGGCAGGTCTCTCAATCTCATCGGCTATAGAGGTTCCAGTTTCTATAAAATAATTAAATATTCATTGGAGCAGGGATTGGAACCCCGGTGACCCCCTTCAGGGTGAGTGCCCTACTGGCTAGGATATAGAGGCATTCTCACTCTCTGTGTGGGCCAGCTTTAGCTGTAATGGGTATAGGCTGGGACTATTTACTTCCTTTCATCCCCACTTCACCTTGAGCTTGTGGAGCAAGAGGGAACCAAGAACCAAATTGTGAGTCACAGTTTGGTTCCTGGTCTGCTACTAGGACAGCAGAGCTATAGGCTCACCTTGCTCAGGGCTTATAGCAAAGGCACTGTCAATGCCTATATGAAGATGAAATTTCTCATATCTGTAAAGCCTTCCATAACAATAGTGACATTTTAATTGTCACCATAAAACATGGGTGCCACATTTCTGCCTATGCCATAGATGAAGCCGGGCCAGTTCACAGAATGCTACCAAGCCTCAGGTGGCTCCTGACTCATGGGGATCCTTCCCTACCAAAGACATGTTGAAATGCTAGATTGTCTAATGCAGGATAGGGTGGACTACATGCAGCTTCCTGCAGACAGCTCTGCAGTGATCACCTGAGCCCCCAGGAGAATCAAGATGTCTCCCTCTTATCTCAGCCATGGCTGGGGCATATCACAAGTTTTCCCCTCCTCTTTAATGGGAAATCGCCATCAACTATTTCCCCCCATGCCCTCCACAAATATACCCGCCAGTTCTGGTCTTCTCCCTTATTCTCCCCAGCCCTGTAGAAATGACCCTCTTCCCTCAGCTCAAATAGCATTGCAATTTGGTGTAAGCTGGGCTGGAGAGGTCACACACTGAACCTTGGGCCCTGCAGTCAAGATGACCAATTTACGGTTTTAAAACATGATCCATATTTGCTTGCATTAGTGTGGTTAGTTATCACTGAAATCTTTAAAGCAGGTATGAAGTATTTGTTTTCATTCACAACAGCCATCTAGATCCTGTTCTTCACAATTGTACAATGAGTGAGGGATGGGGGAAGGCCACTCAAAAGTATTCAGGTTCTGGACCCAAAATAAAATCTTAATACCTTCTCCAAAGATCTATGTAATATTAACATAAATTACAGGGGAGTCGCATCTTAAGCAGGGGTTAGGTTCTGAAGTCAGCACGTAAGGCGAAAATCGCATATAGTCAAACACTCATTGCGTGGAATAGTGTGCGGAATCACCCACACTACAGGTACAGTATTTAAATTGTTATTTTTCTCTTCTTTTTTGTTTTGTTTTGCCGAGCGTGTATAGTTAAAATTGCGTAAGCTAAATGCACCTATGATGCAACTCCACTGTACGCAATTTTTTTCAATAGCACTGATGGGTCACATCAACGTGAAGGTATTAAGTGGTGCTAGCACTGCCAAAACTCAGTCACACACAGAACACACCAGTAGCTACTACTACCTAGATTATTATGGCTGGCAGATGTACAGAGCTAGCGCAAGGTCTGTAGTAGTATTGCCTTGTGGCTAGAGCACTGGACTGGGACTCCGAAGACCTGGTTTTGATTCCTGTCACTGGCCTGCCGAATGACCTTAGGCAAGTAATTTCACGTCTCTGTGACTCATTTTCCCCATCCAAAAGCTGGGGATAATGATACTGACCTCTGTTGTAAAGTGCTTTGAAATCTACTGAGGAAAAGCACAATATAAGACAGTAGGAGCAGTAGTAAAAAAAGTCTGATTCAGGGACATTGTGACAAACAGAACACAGCACTTATTTGCAGTGATTCATGGGGTCATTTATATTTATTATTCAGGAGTAGGATAACAAGATATTCATAAAAATGCTTGCTAACCCCAAAGTTTCAAAAATTTTAGAATGAATGTGTATACATTCTCAAATTCACACCAACAGTACATTATCATCCTATTTTTAAAGAAGAGCAATAATACAATATTAACAGCTTGTAGAATATTAAAAGAGCACTGTTTGCGAACAGCAAATTGATGAATAATTTTCCACCTAAGTTATTTCATGAACACCTACCAATAACAAATAGATATTGAAATCAGGATTGCTTTGTGACTAGAAAAGGACTAAATTCAAAATGAATAGTGTTCATTATGAATTATTCAACTAGCACTACATAGAAGGCGCTAATCCACTCTGTAACAGAGAAAAAAGAAATTTAACTACCATCTATTTAAACCAATGAAAAACAGACACAAATCTAATGACTATACTTGTCTTAGTTGTACAGGAAAATAGGTAGTAACAAATTGAGGTGCTATGCATTTCATGCAGATTAGTGTAGAGCTGAAAAGATTTGAAGCCTCAAGCCAATTATTAATCCTCACGATATACAAACTCACACACACACCCTGAGATTATTCTTATTTTGGGACAAATCTTAAAAACTAGACCCAGACTCCCTAATTCAGTGGGGCAGAACTCTAAGCTGGCCTGCCTGATTCTGAGAATGGATAGTCCAGCACGAGAGAGGAGTAGCACAGCCCTGACCCACTGAGCCACAGAAGAGGTTAGGGAACTCATGCAAATCCATTCTTTGTACTGGGTCTTACTAATCCTGGCCTGCCTCTTTCTGACACAAGTCCATAGAGCAACATGCCCTAGGGTAGGGAAAGAAACACACATAACAGGTGGTGTTGGAGAACTTTGCTGCCCACCTTGACCCCAATTGTCCTCAGCCTGTGGACTGTTAGGACCCCTTCCTTGCTGGCTGACTGCTAATCTCCCTCAGATTTCTACCACAACTTCATCACTACCCATCACCAAACTCTCTTTAGAACACTCCCACTCCAGCATCAACTTCCTGGACATCACAATCAGCTTCAACAGTGGAACCTTATAGACATCAATACCCAAGAAACTCATGGATCATCACACTCACCTCCACAGATCCAGTAACCACCCCCAGAAATCTGTTATCTACAGCCAGGCACTCAGATATCACAGAATATGCTCTGAAGAGAAAGTCAGGGACACACCTTAATACACTTAAAATCACTTTCACCAAACAAGAACAGTCCACCAGTGAAGTAGATCACATCATGGAATGGGCCACCAAATACCTCAAGAACATGTCCTTCAATATGGAGGGAAAATACCCACCAAGCATACACCTCCTAGTTGTCACCTACCATCCCACACTGGTACCCATACAGGCATCACCAAGCAATTTCAACACATCCTGTTCAGGACCACATCCTGAAAGAAATCTTTCCCAAACCCCCTCCAACCCTCCAATCTTGCCAAGTTCATCCTCAGAAGCAAACTCCCCATAGACCAAGACACAGCAACTCGAAGCAGAACAGACCCTGCCAGAACAACAAATGCAAGACTTGTGCACATATCTCCACTGATACAATGATCAATACTTCTCACAACTCACCATTCAAAATCCATGGGTTCTACACATGTCTGTCGCAACATGTCATGTACCTCATCCAGTGCATCAAATGCCCCAATAACAACTATATGAGTGAAGCCAGACAATCAATGCTTTTGAGTGAACTCACACAGAAAAATGATAAAAGACAAAAATACCATATCACCCGTGGACAAACATTTTTCAAAAAGCATTTGCTTTATATCTGACCTCTCAGTCCTGGTTCTCAAAGGAAACCTACACAGTACCTTGAAAAGACAAGCCGGGGAACTTAAATTCATAATTCTGCTGGACACTAAAAATCATGGTTTCAACAGTGATGCTGGTTATATGGCTCATTACCACAATTTGTAGCCTGCTAACCCTCCTTTGTCATAGGACTACAGAGTTGTTAATTACCCACTTCATTTTAAGTGATTTCTTGCAACATGTGTTAATGTCTTATGCTTGATAATCTGTGTCACCTTGTATTTAGCTGTGACACTCTGGTTACCTTTTCCAGATCTGAGGAAGAGCTATGTGAAGCTCGAAAACTTGACATTTCCACCAACAAAGGCTGGTCCAAAAAAATATATATTATCTCACCCACCTTGTCTCTCTCATATCCTGAAACCACCACAGCTACAAGAACAATACAAACAGCTATATTTCAATTAATTTGTAAACAAGAAAAGGCAAAATTCACCCAGTAAGTTATTCATTATAAATTATTTGTCCAGCTCTATAGTTTTTCCTGTGGCCTGACTTCATGACAAAAGCAGCAAGAGCACCAGCAAAATCTTTGGGTAATACCAATCATAGTCTAAACCAGTGGTTCTCAAAGCTGGTCCGCCGCTTGTTCAGGGAAAGCCCCTGGCGGGCCGGGCCAGTTTGTTTACCTGCCGCATCCGCAGGTTTGGCCGATTGCAGCTCCCACTGGACCTGGTTCACCACTCCAGGCCAATGGGGGCTGCGGGAAGGACAGCCAGCACATCCCTCGGCCTGTGCCGCTTCCCGCAGCCCTCATTGGCCTGGAGCGGCGAACCGCGGCCAGTGGGAGCTGCGATCGGCCGAACCTGCGGACACGGCCGGTAAACAAACCGGCCCGGCCCACCTGGGGCTTTCCCTGAACAAGGAGAGACCAGCTTTGAGAACCACTGATCTAAACTCACTGTCATGTCCCCCAGTGGAAAGTTCCAAGGAGGTGGGTAGCTACCAAACTCCTCTCAAGATCTCACTTTATTGAAAATATACACCCACACCAGTTTCTATACTTCTTGTGAGTAGGGTGTTTTGTTTTCTTAAAGGCTGGCAACAAAGGAAGTTGGCCCTGTAGAAGAAGCTGCTTCTTGATGATGATGATGAAAGAAGGAAAATCATATTTTTAAAGAATAAAACTCATAGCCTAAGTCCCTCCTGAATGTCAGGATGTCCAAACTTTGTGACTCAGGCTATTCTCTATACATACACAGTATAGAAGAAACTATAAAAAAATAATTTTCAAAAGGGGTTATAGTGACTCCTTTTCCCCTGAACTCACTTATATTCTTCTAAGGTTTTTCCGTGTACACTTTCTGAAATTTACCTTTTTAAATATTGTGTTTAAATATTGTCTTGCCTGTAAAATTAACATAGCGTAGTTTATAATTAATAGGACTACCAGTTTATAATAGTACTGTTATAGAAGAAAACTTTGTCTTAACTTTTTAACGACCGAAGGTCAAGGTTAAACTATATATTTCTAACCAAGTTTTTCTTTAGCCTTTCATCAGCACAATCAATATATGTCATAATCTGCTGGGCAAGGAGAGAGTAAAACAGCAGTACGCTTCTCCTGCTTGGCTATCAAATGCAGGAATCTGTAGTATTAATTCAGCTCACATAATTTGGGGAAGGCTCAGACAGGGTTTCGCCTCTCACTTGGAAATGACTGTTCTTATTATCAAAATCCTCTCCACCAACCTGACATCTGGAAAATTCAGAAATCATAATTTCCATTCGGATTTTGCATTCTTACCTTGGATATTGATCTCCCAGGAACAGAAGGGTGAGTGCACCAAGAACATAAGAGCAATGAGTTATTGATTCCACACAGCAGTTCAAATGATTTGAGAAATAACACTGAATTTTTTTGGCATAGGGAACCCAAAGGATTTAGAATGAACTGATTGAAAGAAATCATTCCCTCCTCCCCCCCGCATCAGTGTTCATGCGGGTTCTGCTGGCTGGGCTAACTATACCTGTGTATCCTGATAACCAAGCAGTATTAAATTCTGATTGCCTAACATTCTATTTGGTGAGAGTAGAGGTTATCAAGCATCCATTTTCTTATATTTAGACACAAAGCTATTTGCAGCTTCGGGCCAAAAGGTGTTTTGTTTCACACTTTGCGGAAATGAAGGTCTTCCCCTTTTGATCCCCCATGGGAATTTTCCTCTTTCACCTCCTCACATTCCCTCCTCCCCAATACAAGTGCCAAGCAGATTAGTTACACCACAAATACATCTACTGTGAACCAATTTGTTCAAATCCTTTCTGAGTATGGCAGAATGACAGCTATTGATTCCAGTTATGGTATTAAGGGTTCCTGAAGTGTACTAAGTGGCCAGAAATGAAATTGCTGTGATAATGCAGTGGACCTGGAGTTTATATGAGCCCTGGAAAAGAGACAGGGCTCTATCCCCCACACATGCCTGAATAGTAGCATATAATAAAAGTCAAGTATGGATAAGACTGTTAAGGTTCAGGAACTTCTGAGCAATTTTTAGGCAAATCAATGATTCACAGACAATTTTGTACTCAGACAAAAATAACTGATATCCGATAAGAACCAAAAGGCTTGAGGGCTAAACATCTCTGTGATTATAAATCTCCTCTAATTCATGGAGTTACACAAGGGGTGAATTTGGCCCTTTATTGTTTAGGTAAATTATCAAATTGCAAGTTTTGTTTAAAAAGGAAAAGCCAATATGAATATAAATATAGTCAGGATTATTTTAATATTTCAGTGAAAACATTTCCTGCCTTGTTGAAAATCCAAAGTACCTCCCCTCCCCTTACACACACACACACTTCCTCACTGTGCTATTAGAAGAGAAATACAATATAAAACTGACTGGACAGACCGTTCTGTTTCACTATTCAAGCTGAGTGAAATGCAATAGGTAAACAGAATACCAGTAATGAAAATCTAACCCGGATTGTTAAAGCACTTTCTGTTTAAAAAAATAAAATCTAATGTTCAGTCCTGAATTTACTCCAGTCACATGCTGGAAGGGCTTCCCAGGAGCCTCTTGTTACAGTTTGTCCTCCATATTTGAAAGGAAGGTTGAACCACTCCCTGTCTCTGATGGAGTCACTCCCTCTCTGGCTGCTGCTAAAGATCCCGAATGCATACAATGCTTTTGGAAAAACAGGTGTGTGAATAGGGTCCGGGGGGCGGAGACAGATGCTGAGGTTGCTCAATTAGGGCAAACTCCAAAGAATGGGGGAGACAATCCCTAAAGATGGTGGTTATTCTAATACGTAGATCCACCAAGCTAGCAACAAAACAGCTTCTATAATACCTTACTGGTTAACCAGAAGCCAAAAAACCACAGGTCCATTAAACAATCCAGCCTTGGGCTTTCATCTAGACAGCCAAGTGAAATATGAAAATTATTGAAAATCTTGTTCATATAAAAGGTCTACCAGTTCCAAAGGATCGGAAACATTACCTTCCAGGTTAATGAATATTTCAGATCTTACCCAAATACACACTTCCAGCCAATTCTTATTAACTACACCAAAATTTATTTTAAAAAAAGAACAGAGAGTACTGTTTAAAAGACCATTATACATACAGACATGCATATAGTCTTTAGATCAGTTTCATAGTAAAAATGGTGCTTTAAACTTGCAAAAATCCTTTTCAGAATAGCTCATCAGGTTACAGTCCAATGTCCAAATGTTCAATGTGAAGGCGGTCCAGGTGGAACTGGAGAACTCAGTCTTACAAGTCAAACTTCCCTTGAATAAAGCTTAAGCAGATCGGAGATGAAAGGATCAGGTCCCAAGAGTTTTTACAGAGGTTTTTGCAACCTCTCGATAGCACGGAGTCCTTGGGTGAAAAATAGGATTTTGAAGTAATCTTCTATTTCCTAAACATCACTGGTAATTAACCACATGGGTTAAAATAAGGTAATTATCCATTAAACTATTCATAGACAGTTTACCACAAACTTTAAAGAGACATATAGGCAATGACATAGACAGGCCAGGAACTGATAACTAAGCAGCAATTCTACAGAAAACGACGTGGGGATTACAGTGGATGAGAAGCTGGATATGAGTCAGCAGTGTGCCCTTGTTGCCAAGAAGGCAATATAACGGCATATTGGGCTGCATTAGTAGAAGCATTGGAGGGAAGTGATTATTCCCCTCTATACAGCACTGGTGAGGCCACATCTGGAGTATTTCATCCAGTTTTGGACCCCTACTACAGAAAGGATGTGGACAAATTGGAGAGAGTCCAGCGGAGGGCAATGAAAATGATTAGAGGGTTGGGGCACATGACTTACGAGGAGAGGCCGAGGGAACTGTGTTTGTTTAGTCTGCAGAAGAGAAGAATGAGGGGGAAATTGATAGAAGCCTTCAACTACCTGAAGGGGGGTTCCAAAGAGGATGGAGCTCGGCTGTTCTCAGTGGTGGCAAATCACAGAACAAGGAACAATGGTCTCAAGTTGCAGTGAGGGAGGTCTAGGTTGGATATTAGGAAACACTATTTCACTAGGAGGGTGGTGAAGCACTGGAATGGGTTACCTAGGGAGGTGGTGGAATCTCCATCCTTAGAGATTTTTAAGGCACGGCTTGAAAAAGCCATGGCTGGGATGATTTAGTTGGTGTTGGTCCTGCCTTGAGCAGGGGGATAGATTAGATGACCTCCTGAGGTCTCTTCCAACCCTAATTTTCTATGATTCTATGACATGATTTCACCCCAAGTTCAATCTAAATGTTAATATTTCCTTTTGATCTCTGAATTAACAGAATACAGCCCTAGATAGGAACTGTTTGGTTACATTGTTAACCTCTAACAAGATATAGGTAAATATAGACTACTACAATCACTATCTTCTTCCAATTCCTTAACAATACAAGTTTATATTTCAAAGCTCTAGGCTATCTAACATGGAATGGCCCTAATTACTATTTGCATACTTTTCTAACATGTCTCTAAAGGTTGAATCTGGGTCAGCTAGCCAGTAAGATGCTTAACCCTTTTTGGCCCTGTGTCACAAAGTGATTTTTGCATTTTGAATGGACTGAATGCACCAAATGGCAAGCATTGTAACGAGACTTCTATGGGGAGGAAGATACTCCGAACCCCATAACAACATCTTCAGGGACCCAAGCAGGGAGAAGCTGAGGAGAGGAGCTGCCCAGCCTGTGCTTGCAAGAAGGCAGGACATAGGTGCCTGTAACTCACTAGAGTACTCAGGAGCAGAGGGAGCCTATGATCCACTAAGGAGCAGTGGAAAGGTGAAGCCTGTGACCTACTGAAGAGGGATGATAGAGGAAGCAGGGGGGCATCTGGTAAGGAGGCAAGTAAGATAGGCTGCTGCTCAGGTGGAGGCTCAGGGTTTGTTTCAGGGCAGGTCTTCACTACAGGGGGGGTCGATTTAAGATACGCAAATTCAGCTACGCGAATAGCGTAGCTGAATTCGACTTATCGGAGCCGACTTACCCCGCTGTGAGGACAGTGCCAAAATCGACCTCCGCGGCTCCCCGTCGACGGCGCTTACTCCCACCTCTGCTGGTGGAGTAAGAGCGTCGATTCGGGGATCGATTGTCACGTCCCGACGAGACGCGATAATTTGATCCCCAAGAGATCGATTTCTATCCGCCGATTCAGGCGGGTAGTGTAGACCTAGCCTAAGACATAAGGGGGAAAGCAGGGAGCAGTGTGGGTGAAGGCTGCACTTATTTTCAGGAGAGTTAGTGTACCTGGTGGGAGTAGAGTAAAGGAGCTATTTTGGGGAGGAGGATTATCTAGTCATCATTCACAGTCACCCCCTCCCCGCAACTTATTTTGGTTTGTTTTTCCCTTTTTCACTTCATTAAGTCCCTTATCCTACAGGTTGCTGGATAAATCTTGACAGGCATTGGTGGAAGACAAAGAGAGACCAGGTAAGAGGCCATAAATGCATACACAGAATGCTGCATATGGCACAAGGTGTTCGACTCATCATAGAGCCAAGTCTTAGATTCATTTCTCTACTACAGTGTTCCTTAGTTTTGTTTCCTCTTTTAAATTCTATTTGGTGGCTGGGCCCAGTCTTTCTTCTGTTGTTGTATGCTGCAATGCTAACTGTGCCCACTCAGCCACTTGTTTGGCCTTATTCTTTCCCATGAGTGTAAATACTGTTCATAAATCAGAAGGCAAATAAATAAACCATAATTAGTTGAGGAGGGCGGGGCTGTTTGATTGGTTTTTATCTCCATTTTTAAGTCAGTCTCATGATTTTTTTTGGGAGGGGGTGATGAGGTGGAGACAAACTCATGATGTTTTAACTTGAAGTTGGCAGTGTTGGTACTACCCTATGAAATAGTAGAAAGTACTGCCTTCTGAAGTGGCAGCAACGGAGATGACATTACTCCTGAGGGCAGGCAATGATATGCATTGCAAACATCTTACGACCCACATGCATCAATAAGAAGTTTTTTTGTTTTTGTCTCCACACAATGTTGTTCTGCTTTAAATATATCAGTACCGATAAAGTGGTACAAAGCCCAGTGTAACCCTTCTTCTGGGTGGAGCCAGGAGCAACCAGAGCCAGGTTCAATACTTAGGTGTTCCTTTCCATTGATACAAGACAGAACCAGCTCAAGCCCCAACCCAGTGACCTGGGAAAATTACACACCACCCCGGGGCACCTCTGAGAGGCAATACTTCCCCCTCTCGCAAGCACAGAGTCTGTGTAGAAAGGAAACTTTTAATAAAAGGAGGGAACTAACTCTGAGTTAATTTGGGAAAACACTGCAAACAGGGTTCATAAACATAAACCATGAGTAGAAGACCCACCGCCAAGTAGGTTGGGTAGTGTCCTTTTCCCCTCAGGTTCTTAAGTCCAGCAACCCAAAAATCCCTTTCACATGCCTGACCCTTCTCTGCACCCCACTCACAGTTGCTGTCCTTGGTCAGTGCAGACCTAGAGTTCAGAGGTGCAATTGCAGAGTTCACCTCCTCCCACTGCATGGGGGAGCAGGGGAGCAAAGAGGCATCCTACTCGCTCTGCTGGCCACTCACCAGCCACCTGCTCACTGCTCTTGCCGCACCCCTCCACCAGCCACGCTGCTGGCTGCTCATCACACCACTCCGCCGCTGCCCTGCTGGCTGCTCATCACGCCTCTTTGCCATCACCCTGCTGGCTGTCAATCACCTTCTGCCTCTCTGCTGTGACCTCTGCACATCAGTCTCTCAGTGATTTTCAGCTCTTTTGCAGGCTGGGCAGAAAGAGTCCTACCGCTCTATTCTTAGAACAGTGACTCTGAGAAAGAACAGGTTAAGCCAGTCTAGCAAGGATCGGGGGGGGGGGGGGAAGGGGGAGCGGGTGCAGCCTCCTGACCTGGACTCCATCAGGACTCCTGTCCCCACCCCTCTTACTTTCACAGGGGCTCTGACATTTGAGTCCCTGCTTAATGATGTTCTTTCAACTGAGGGTGCCCCCCACTAACTTGGGACAGGTTAAGCCCAGTCCTGCTTTCCTGTGTTGCTACAATAATTACAACATTCGTAACCATATTTCATTACCCCTGCATGTAGTACTAAGGTCATTTGTACCCAACACAAGCCAAAGTTAATCATTTGACACAGCTGTAAATGATGAATATGTAAACAGAGCAGGAGCAAACTGTATTTACATAAACATACCCATAGTCTCTTCCCCTTACAGCTAGCTGTCAGGGAAGCATTCATTAACACCCTGCTTACACCAATGTGGGCACAGATAAATCACTATAAAGGTTCTTTATAGCAGTACAGTATCAGGGGGTAGCCGTGTTAGTCTGAATCTGTAAAAAGCAACAGAGGGTCCTGTGGCACCTTTAAGACTAACAGAAGTATTGGGAGCATAAGCTTTCGTGGGTAAGAACCTCACTTCTTCAGATGCAAGTAATGGAAATTTCCAGAGGCAGGTATATATCAGTGTGGAGATAACGAGGTTAATTCAATCAGGGAGGGTGAGGTGCTCTGCTAGTAGTTGAGGTGTGAACACCAAGGGAGGAGAAACTGCTTCTGTAGTTGGATAGCCATTCACAGTCTTTGTTTAATCCTGATCTGTTGGTGTCAAATTTGCAAATGAACTGGAGCTCAGCAGTTTCTCTTTGGAGTCTGGTCCTGAAGTTTTTTTGCTGTAAGATGGCTATCTTTACATCTGCTATTGTGTGGCCAGGAAGGTTGAAGTGTTCTCCTACAGGTTTTTGTATATTGCCATTCCTGATATCTGACTTGTGTCCATTTATCCTCTTGCGTAGTGACTGTCCAGTTTGGCCAATGTACATAGCAGAGGGGCATTGCTGGCACATGATGGCATACATAACATTGGTAGACTTGCAGGTGAATGAGCCGGTGATGTTGTAGCTGATCTGGTTAGGTCCTGTGATGGTGTTGCTGGTGTAGATATATGGGCAGAGTTGGCATCGAGGTTTGTTACATGGGTTGGTTCCTGAGTTAGAGTTGTTATGGTGCAGTGCGTGGTTGTTGGTGAGAATATGCTTAAGGTTGGCGGGTTGTCTGTGGGCGAGGACTGGCCTGCCTCCCAAGGTCTGTGAAAGTGAGGGATCATTGTCCAGGATGGGTTGTAGATCACTGATGATGCATTGGAGAGGTTTAAGCTGAGGACTGTAGGTGATGGCCAGTGGAGTTCTGTTGGTTTCTTTTTTGGGCCTGTCTTGTAGCAGGAGGCTTCTGGGTACAAGTCTGGCTCTGTTGATTTGTTTCTCTATTTCCTTGTGTGGGTATCGTAGTTTTGAGAATGCTTGGTGAAGATCTTGTAGGTGTTGGTCTCTGTCTGAGGGGTTGGAGCAGATGCGGTTGTACCTCAGCGCTTGGCTTTAGACGGTGGATCGTGTGGTGTGTCCAGGATGGAAGCTGGAGGCATGAAGGTAAGCGTAGCAGTCAGTGGGTTTTCGGTATAGGCTGGTGTTAACGTGGCCATCGCTTATTTGTACTGTGGTGTCTAGGAAGTGGACCTCCCATGTAGATTGGTCCAGGCCGAGGTTGATGGTGGGGTGGAAGCTGTTGAAATCATGGTGGAATTCTTCCAGGGTCTCCTTCCCATTGATGACATCTTCATCATCTGGACCAATGTAGCGTAGGTAGAGAAGGTAGCCATCTTACAGCAAAAAAACTTCAGGACCAGACTCCAAAGAGAAACTGCTGAGCTCCAGTTCATTTGCAAATTTGACACCATCAGATCAGGATTAAACAAAGACTGTGAATGGCTATCCAACTACAGAAGCAGTTTCTCCTCCCTTGGTGTTCACACCTCAACTGTTAGCAGAGCATCTCACCCTCCCTGATTGAACTAACCTCGTTATCTCCATACTGATCTATACCTGCCTCTGGAAATTTCCATTACTTGCATCTGAAGAAGTGAGGTTCTTACGCACGAAAGCTTATGCTCCCAAAACTTCTGTTAGTCTTAAAGGTGCCACAGGACCCTCTGTTGCTTCTTATAGCAGTACAGTTATTCCGATATGGAAAGAGAAATAAGTAATACTGGTATAAGGAATCTTTATACTAGAATAATTGTGTCCAGACTAGGTGCTGTACCAGTATACCTGTTTTGGTTAAAAAAAAAAAAAAAACCCTTCCCCATACCCCTAAACAGCATAGTCATATCAGTACAAAAACTGAGTTAAGACTTAATCTCTACAAGAAGCAACAGAGGATCCTGTGGCACCTTTGAGACTGACAGAAGTACTGGGAGCATAAGCTTTCGTGGGTAAGAACCTCACTTCTTCAGATGCAAGACTGAAGATGCAATCTCTACAAGGGCATCCATGACATTCATTTAATATAGAAACACTTGCAGTGATTCAAGCTGCTGAGTCAGAAATTCAATTCTTTAAATCACACCTGATTCATAAAAAGTGTTCACTCCATTTCCTCCCAATATTTCTTTTCTTTACATGGAAAAACTGATGAATTTTTAAGTAAAGGTGCTTTTCCATGCCTCAGTAGTCACCTCTGTCATCAGGCATAAATCCTTCTGTTATGCACTGGAGTAGGATTTTCCTAAAGAAGGTTTGTCAAGCAGAAAAGTGACATTTCCAGGCTAAACCTTCCAAAGTTTTATCACACAAGTTAGAAAGTTACAGAAGGAGGATTTCAGTGTTTGAAGCGTTTAGTGGAGGGAGGGGAGAGATGAGCTGACAGTCAGTACAGGCAAATATTAAATAGGTAGGAGAATTTACTTGGGTTTTGCAGAACTACAGCCAACTGTGCTGTCAGAGATCTGTAAACATGAGGAACTGGCTGCCAGCTATACTGAGGACAGAGAGGCCAACATCCAGCTCTGCCCCCTCCTCTTCTCTGTGGAAGAAGGGGACTCTTTGGGGCTATATGCTAGCCTGATCTCAGTTCTAGCCCCTCCCTGTATTCATTCCAATAGGAATCAGAATGGGTGAATCATAGAATATCAGGGTTGGAAGGGACCTCAGGAGGTCATCTAGTCCAACCCCCTGCTCAAAGCAGGACCAATTCCCAACTAAATCATCCCAGCCAGGGCTTTGTCAAGCTGGGCCTTAAAAACCTCCAAGGAAGGAGACTCCACCACCTCCCTAGGTAACCCATTCCAGTGCTTCACCACCCTCCTAGTGAAATAGTGTTTCCTAATATCCAACCTAGACCTTTCCCACTGCAAGTGAAGCTGGGGTCCAGCCTAACTAGTCTCAGAATAAGGAGCAAGCCAGCCATGTTTGCAGCTTTCCAGGAAGTACAGTTGTGTTATCAGATACCACCGTGTTCAGCATGGTATAGAGAGACTCATTTGTGTGTGTGTGTGCACACACATTCTAACACAAAAAGTTCATCCTCTTCTCTGGCAACTGCTACCAAACCTGCTAGCAGAGACTACCTGCCCTTGGAATGCACCAAAATGGTATGTATTTTCAAAACCTTTTCTATAAGGAGGATACTCCTGCTCTCTCACACCAATAAAAGATGTATCCTTCCCGTTGCAAGTCACTCAGTGGCTTACAGTCTGTCCCAAAGCTGTCACTTAGAGTCAATCTTCCATTTCCATTTTCCATTTCCAGGGGGGAGGGATAGCTCAGTGGTTTGAGCATTGGCCTGCTAAACCCAGGGTTGTGAATTCAGTCCTGGAGCAGGCCATTTAGGGATATGGAGCAAAAATCTGTTGGATGATTTAATTGGGGATTGGTCCTGCTTTGAGCAGGGGGTTGGACTAGATGACCTCCTGAGGTCCCTTCCAATCCTGATATTCTATGATTTCAGCCATGAAAAAAAACCCCAGAGTAGCTTTCAGTCTTTTAGGGCTGAGCACCTAGGATGTATGCAGGAGGGCGGATATCAGGCTAATGTTAGTAACTTTTCGTGGCTGAATCTCTGTTAATCATAAAGCTCCCCAAAATATTGTTTCTAAATGCAGGAAGGCCTAGCATCTCAAATTAAGGTTTCAATAGCTTGTATTACAGATCAATATATTGTATTAATAAAGCCAAACTGGTTATTAGAAACCCAGTTATTGAGATTCAACTCCAACCTAGTTGAGACACACTGCTTTTATGCTATTTATGATTTGGTTAGTCTGTGAACACTTGTTTATTTAATCAGCTTGGGTTTGAGACTGCCACTTCAATATCTGCATAGCACAGGGACAATCACCACCACTGCTATATAAGGAAATATCTCCTCAGTTTGACCATTTTCTTCTGATTATGTTGCATAGTTAACAGCCATTTCCTAAGTAGCAATTGATCTGCAAAATCATTTTGAATAATTGATTTTTATGCAAGACAGAGAAAGGTGGGATTTCCTAAGGATGTTAGGTTATTCCCAAGTTCCTTGGGAATAACATTTCATTTCTGGTATATTCATTTAAGGAGTTACCAAAGGTATTGGGTACACTTCCAACAAGACAAATATATCTGAGATCATTCTCTATATTCCTGTTGGCACACAGAAGCAAAACATGAAGTCCCTTTTTAGATCTCAAATTGTCTTCAACTGATTATCACTTTACCCACTCAGGAAATGTGTCCAGACTATAAATGAAGTTACACGGAGACATAAGTAATGGTGCTATCATCAGGAGATAATACGATGCCATTACAGAGTTTCCACAATAATGCAATACTGTTTCCTATGAAAATGTCAGCGGACAACATATGGCAAATTGCGCTGACCATGAAATTGATATGTGGGGCAGTAATAATGTTAAATGTTAATGCAGATGTGTTTCTAGCACATATACCGTTCAGAGTTATAAGGCCAAATTGAAAACTCCTTCCTTAATTTTCACTGTCTCTATTCAGACATGATTGCTATGGCAATCATTAAGAGTTTTTTATAGTAAGGGCTACGTAAAAAAGGATCACAGACTTTGGCCCACTTTTAAGGCACTGAATTATTGTGTGGTCTCTTGGTACCAAGAACACATTGAGTATAAGTGCACTTTTAGTTCCTCCTAATGGGGAGATCTCATACAGGAGAAGGAAGACAGGACTTTCCATAAGGTGAATGCATATATAGGTTAATTCATGTTTCAGTCCTGTGCTGTGTTGCCTGAAGACTCTGGTCTTCTTAGCATATGTGCAATGTGCCTCAGGTGGCATGTGACCAGGATTCATCACTGAATTTGGTCCACTGTTAATGGCCTCTGAAAAAGTGATGAGCCTGCTTATTTAAGACTGTTTTGCTTACGAAGTATAAGTATAAACTGCCACGTTTACTGAGAGATATTCAGAAGGTGGACTGCCAGACAGATAAGAATCTGTATTACCATACAGATGTACATTACCGCTTAACTCTGAAAGTAACACCACTGGGGTATTTTTCAATTAAGCCCTATTTCGATTTCAAGATTTGCCATATCTAGGATTCTGCAACAGAACTGCAGCATTATCATCCAGATTCAGCTCCCATTGCAGTTGGTGGCAAAACTCCTGTTCAATTTAATGGGTGCAGGATCAGACCTTAAATGTCTTCTGGCCAACAGAAGCAGGCCTAGATTTCATCATTCATGTGAAATTGGAATAAAGTGGCTAGAACTGCAGAAGTCTCAATCTAGTTTAGGAAACAAAAGCCATTGATGCAAAATCTATACACAGTAGTTCCTAAAGACAATGTCTTATCTCATGGGTCTATATCTTACTTGCCACAAAACACTTGCCTCCTGAATTCAGATGAGATCACCAATTATTTTTATTTTATAAAGCCTGTGTAATACAAGCTACCGCAACCTTCTCTTTCATATACTAAATACATTAAGCTGCTCTCATCGTAAGGCAGGTTTTCCAGCCCCAGAATAATTCCTGTCACTCTCTTCTGAACCCTTTCCTGTTTTTCTGCATCCTACTTGAAGTGTTGACTCTAGGACTGGACACAGTACTCCAGTAATGTTGTCACCAATCCCATATACAGAGTTAATATTCCCTTTCTACTCCTCCTCAATATTCACCTGTTTATATGTCCAAGGATCACATATACCATGTTTAGTCACATCATCACATTGGGAGCTTGTGTTTTGTTGGTTCTCCACCAGTTATCCCTAGTTCTATTCAAAGTTGCTGTTTTCCAGGATACACTTCCCCATCCTGTAATTGCTACCTACATTTTTTGTTCCTAGAAGCGTGGCTGGCATTTGTCTATATTAAATTATATCTCTAAATCATTTACTTGTTATACACACTGTTTTATTTTAGCAGATTCTTTGAGAGGCAGTATGAAGTATTCATGACCCTGTTACTTTCGAGAAATATTAGAACTGATGTGGTTAGAAGCTACTGTGAACTCTTTAATCAGTCCATTTTGGAATTTTATCAAATACTAGAGATTTTTAACATAACTGGTATCTGGTAGGCGTTTCTTAAGGTGACACCGAAAAACAGTTTGTTATAACCCATTGTTTTCACATAGCAATAGCTTTCTCAAGCTACATGTACACGATGAGCTAGTGGCATGATTCCGAGGTCATGTCCACACTCTCATGCTAGCTCAAGGATAAATAGTAGTGTAGCCATGACAACATGGACAGCAGCAGTGGAGGCATATCTTAGCCATGCCAAGTACAAACCCACCTGAACCCCATAGGTACATACTCAGAATAGCTAAGCCATACCATTGCTGCTGCTGCTACTGGTGCTATCATGACTACCCTACTACTTATACTCATACTACCTCAATGAGAGTAAGTACACGTACATGAGCTGGGAATTCACACCCCTAGCTCGTAGTGTAAACATATGCTTTTTTTCCTGAAGCTTCCTGAGCTTTGCTTGTGCAAAAGTGAACTTTTTGAAGAACTTGTACAAAATCTATTCAACTCTTTGTGTTAGAGTAAAAAGACACAGATTTAGGCTACAATTTTCAAGGGTAAGTGCATTAATTTAGGCTCTCAACTCCATATTTAGGGAACTAAATACCAGCGGTCTGACTTTCAGAGCTGGTTTGTCAACTGGAGATGCAGGTGCTCAATACTTCTGGAAGTCAGGCCACTTGTATTTAGGTCCATAAATGTGGGAATTAGACCATAAAACCATAACTTTTTTTTACTTTAAGGGTAAAATTTTCAAAAGCCACCTTAGTAATTCAGGAGCTGAAACCTCATTGAAAGTCAATAGGGTTTGGACTTCTAAGGCTACTAAGTCACTGAGGCAAAATTTTACCCTTAATAAATGGTTAATTTTTTAAATGATTTGAATTAAACAAAAGTATGACCACTTAAATATTTTGAACTGAATCTGTAATTTATAGAATCACAGAAAATGTAGGGCTGGAAGGGACCTCAAGACGTCAACTAGACCATCCCACTGCACTGAGGCAGGACTAAAAGTACACAGGCCACCCCAACGGGTGTTTTTTAGCTGACAGCGAGATAAATGCACAGTTAAACTGTAATTTAGTTAGTCTGCAAAGCTTACAAGCACCACTTTAGAAGCTCTGGATTTTTCTTTGTCAGCTAATATGGCAGTGATTCTGTCAGTTCTCTTCAGTAACAAATGGCAAAGGCACTCCCTCAGTTGAGTTCCCAATTCAAGTGTCTTATTAGAATTCCAGAGCAGGTAGCAGCTACAGTCACAATTCCTTGCCCTCTGCCTTCTCCATTTCTATGCCTGCTTGAAATATTCCAGCCATTTCCTTTATATGCATGACTCGCTAGATTTAATACCTCTAAAAGCAGGACAGGATGACATAATATGGGATTAAAGAACAAGATCTATCAGTAACTTCAAACAGAGAACAATAGCTTCCCACTTAAGTGGTTTATCTCACCAGTGCCCCAAGTATATGCTGGTTTCCTGTTAGATTCCAGAAAAAGTTTAAGGTGTTGGTTTTGACCTATGAAGTCCTAAATGATCTAAGACCTACCCTCCTGAGAGATTGCCTCTCTCCAGGTAATACTGACATAGATGGTATCAAGCAGAGGGCTATGAGCTATCAACCCCTGACTTTAAAATTAGGAGGCTGATGACTTGGTGAGTTTATGAAGACCCTCTGATGTTGGAATTCATTCTTTCACTTGGTTTAAAATAGCCCAAAATTGTTGACCTTCATAGCACAAAGCAGGTTCCTGGGAGATTAAAGAAATCAACAAATCAACCTCAAAGATTGAGTTGGTGGGGGGAAGAAGAGAGTACTCTGTTGTCCTGACGTTCTTTTCACTATGTGGCTGGGGTTGTTCTGATATGGGCTCACTGTTTTTAATAACTGTTTTCTAGCAGCCAAACTAATGAGTGAGATTACACACTGTGACTTACCAGGGTACTATTCAGACTAAAGAGCAGCTCTGTCACCCCTTCCCTGCAACCTTGGGTAGCTTACAATGCCTTGCTGCAGTAGCTCCCCCCTCGGGTGCTCACAAACAGCCTTCCAGCATACAAGCCACACCCTGAGTGTCTGTGTGTAACCACAGCCTGCCAGCTACACTTGAGTTACACTGTTCTCGCCAGCCTTGATTATACTGCAGTGTGACTCCAGTACATGCCCCGGTCTTACATATTCCCCCAGAATGGTATGTCCTGTGCTGCCTAGCCCTCTCCTGGACAATACAAGTTATATTAAGTCTGTTATTTCTTTAATAGAAATAATATGCACACAACTTGTCACCCTGAATGGAGTTTCCTTGACACTTCAATTTAAATACACTGGATTAAAGAAAACAAGTTTATTAACTAGAAAGAGATAGATTTTAAGTAAGTGCAAGTAATGAGGCATAAAAGTCAGAAATGGTTATAACAAAAATAAAAGATAAGATGCTTAAGAAACTGTCTTAGTTTCAAAGCAAAGTTCTCTCACCACATGCTTTCAGCAGTCTTACTAACCAAGCTCTTTAGATCAGTACCCCTCCCCCAGTCCAAAATCTGCTTCCTTTGTCCCTTCAGATGCAGTGAATCAATGGGCAAAGGGAGGCAGGGAGGGGTCCCTTGGGGTGTCTTCCCATCTTTTTATAGGCCTGTCCCCCCTTAGAGAAGCATTTCCAGCTGGGAGCAAGGCAACAGGCAGTCTGTGTAGAAGGGAATGCCATGCTGTTTCTTTGCTAAGATGTAGATTCTTTGCCCCTACCCCCTTTCTTGCCAAAGAATGGCCACTTAGCAGGTAATGGCCCATCAGCTTTGTGTACACCTGGCTGAGACATCAGATTGCCCTTTGTCTCTGAGGAACTGGTTTGGCCACTCCCAAGACTTCTCTGGAAAACATACTTTTAGTCATGATCTCAGCTTATGTTCGCAACTTCACTGCTACGTGTATTTTGATCAGCAAGTTCTGAGTTTTTAAAATGCTGTCTCACAAGACATGCCTTGTACATATGTTATTACAATCATGTGTACAGTGTGAACATGGGGTACAGTCTGTCACACACATCCTTGCCATCTATGGGCTCAAGACCATTGCCATGGCTTACTGACTCAAGAGCACAAATCTGCATATCAGAAGTCCTCTACCAGGAAACTGTCATTGTCCATTTCACATGCTATGAAAGAGTTAGAGAAAATTACAGAACCATAAGAAACATAGAAATGTGGGGCTGGAAGGGACCTCAGGGGGTCATCTAGTCCGGGCCCCTTGCCCTGTGTTGAGGCAGGACCAAGTATATCTAGACTAGCCCTGGCAGGAGTTCGTTCCAACAATTCTTAAAAACCTCCAGTGATGGGGATTTCAAAATCCACCTTGGTAACCAATTCCAGTACTTAGCTATCCTTATAGTTAGGAAGTTTTTCCTAATATCTAACCTAAATTTCCCTTGCTGCAGATTAAGCCCATTACTTCTTGTCCTGCCTCAAGTGGACATGGAGAAGAATTCACCACCATCCTCTTTATAACATCCCTTAACATATTTGGAGACTGCTATCTGGTGCCCCTCAGTCTTCTTTTTTCCAGACTAAATATGCCCAGGTTTTTTGACCTTTCCTCATGGGTCAGATTTTTTAAACCTTTCATCATTTTTTCTCCTGTCCTCAGGACCCTCTCCTAAGGGCAGACAACTTCGCTTCAGTATTATCTTAGCTTCAATATTACGAGAGGCAGACAGTTGTCTTATGCCTAACATATGAGGATTTCAATCCACTATAAACCTCCAAAAACAGAGAACTCATGTTTACTGGAAATACTGACCATCTTAGACCATAGTCCCAGTTTGTGAGGGAGTGCCTTTAAATAGAAGGATATGTGCTACCAAAAACTGGATCGGACAACTTGGAAAGATGTCTCTCCCCTTCCAAAAGACTTCTGTTCTGTTCATTCCTAGGGGTAATGCAAATATTATGAAGCCCCAGCGAATGAAGAATTTTTTATACTAGTATTTGCTAACTTAGGAAATGGCAAATCAGAATGATACTAGCAGGATCTAGCCAAAAAGGTTTTGCAAGCAGTCTTACAAAGTTCTCAACTACATGTAAATTGTTGGGATTTAAAGAAGGAAAATATGTACACTTGAACACATTTACCTAGTTTTAAGTCCCAGGGACTAATTCTCTATAGTGTTGCAGCTTCTCATGCCATTCTGGTGCAAAAGGGACCATAACGGGGCAGAAACAATCCCAGGAAATACTCCCGTGTAAGGGCAGCTTCCCTGGCTGGTGTTGAATTGTCAGACTAGCTCAACACCAGCCCTCTTGCCACTCTTGGCACAGAGGGCATAGCCAGAGCACTCTGCACTCCTACTATTCTTGGCTGCCCATGGAAGCCTCAGGCCTGCTTCAGTTGCCACTGACCGGCTGTGTGACCATGGACTAGTCAATTCACCTCTGTGCCTCTACTTCCCCTCCCATCCTTTGTTTCTCTTGTCTTGTTAGACTGTAAAGTATTCAGGGTGGAGGATGTCTCTTACTGTGGTTTGGTTGGTTGGGGTTTGATTTGGTTGGGTAGTTGTTTTACACAACCTAACACTAGAGGGCCCCAAACTTGATTGATTCAATAACTGAAAATCAGGCCCAAGCTGCTAAAATTTTTCTTCACATTTACCTAAACTATCAGGAGCAGTTTTAAGTTCATATCACAACACAACAGGCACCAGAAAGTATTTAAGCTCAAAGCCATAGTTTAAAGACTAGGAACTTAGACATCTACCCTATAAAATAAAATGTAGGTTCATACAGTTGTCACTAGTGCATTACAAATTTACAACTAGATTTTAGATTAAATGTACTAGGGTGACAGGGCAGGATTAGTAGCACTGAGGCTGCTGCTGCACTGGGAAGAGAGCAGACTTAATTGAAGCCAATTAATCAATTTCCTTTGGGGATTACTGACATTGGGTGGTGATTGCTGGGCTAACAGGGCAATTGGCTCAGTAACTGGGAGGACATAAGGGGAAGGAACAGAATGCTCATGGGGCACCCAGAGGGTGAGCCTGGGTGGAAGAGTGAAGGCTGCATGGAAGCCTCTACCTACTGTAAGCTTGCAGTACACTTTTATACTTCGTAAGGAAAGAATAAATACACATGTGGTGAAAGGATAACAACCTAGTGTTGGTGACTGTGAGGCCCCATAAACTGGCCAAGCAGTGAGGTATACTGAGTAATGACAGAGGTGTCCTGTGACAGGCATATTAAAGAAATACAAATGATAGGGTCTAGTAAAGATTTCAGCTTTTCCATCTCAAATTCTTAGCACTAGGTCCATCGGAAAAACTTTCTGCAGCACATGTATAACAGAACTACTGTTTCTGAATCCAAAAGAGATGATGTTCAGATGAGGCCATGAAACAGAGTAGCATTATTATGTCTGCATTTTGAATATACAAGATTTCTTTATATTTTTTGTGGATTAAAAATGGTGAAAAAACAAAATTTATATAAAATAAATTATTTTATATCGTGCTGTTCTTCAGAGGACTGTTAATAGAGCTGCAAGTAAATGGTGTTTAAAACATTCTCTGGCGTTCCAACCAAAACAGCTGAGCAGCCCCCATTCTGGCAATAAGATTTACTAAAGTTCCATGCACCGTAGTGAGCATTCTTTACCTAGCGACAATAGCAAACATCAATCACTGAAGAAATACAGTGGTATAAATGGGAGCCAAATGGGTCACCTCATCTCTAAATTAGCATCCGTCCTCTCACCTGTGAACTGGTAAGGATAAAAAGTAGTAGCCTCTGGTGATCCATTATGAAGAATGCCATGCCATGTTTTCTCGCCTCCTTCATGCTTTCTGCTCTCTGTTGGTAGAGCTATGAATCTTCTGAATCCTAGTCTCAGCCACATGAACAGACTCTCTCTCTAATCAAAGTGCTTACAGATTCATAGATTATAATTTATAAACCCATAAGGGACCACTATGATCATCTATTCTGATAACATAACACAGGCCACAGAATTTCCCTGAATCAATTCTTCTTTGAACTAGAGCATATCTTTCAGAAAGATATCCAATCATGATTTAAAATGAAGAGTCCACCACAATGCTTGGTGAATTGTTCCAATAGTTAATTTCCCTTACTGTTAAAAATTTGCACCTTGTTTCTAGTCTGAATTTGTCTAGCAGCCACTGATTTTTCCAGCCCCTGATTTTTTATACTTTTGCCTGCAAGATTGAAGAGCCCTCTAGTAACAAATTTCTGTCCCCCATGCAGATAATTAGACTAATCAAGTCACCCCTTTGCCATCTCCTTCATAAGCTACAGAATGGGTATGTCAGAAACAGTGATCAAATGCTATGTACAAATTCCATATTATCATAGCAGATATAAGATTTATAGATAGGCAGATTATGACCTATAGGTACATGACCATATTTGTCAAATATTTGGAGATGTTTCATAGTTACTAATTTGAACTATTGTTCTTAGTCCTGCCACCAGGAAAAGGAGAATGTTGCACCACCACTACAAACATTTCACACAAAACTTTACCGATGATAGTCACTGATCCAGTAGCTTCACTGCCAAAAATGTGTCTTCATTATTTATATTCAGTCTACAGAAAACATCTTCAGAAATAGCCTACATGTTTGGAAAAATACTATAGAACTTAATAGAAAATTACCTTTCTATATTTTAAGCATCCCACAGAATTTAATTTTAAAAAACACTAAATCCCTGTTACAGAATTCTGTAGGATAGTTCAAAAATCCTATTGAAAAGTTTGATAGGGAATGATAGTCTGCAGCTTTTATGAGTCATTTCTAAGAATCTGACCAGTTTCATTCATGTTATATAGGGTTTGTCTCCATAGAAGAATATTGTCCTTGTGCATCATCAGTAAGGTAACTGTTATCCTTTCACTAGTAATCAGCCTTCACAATTGACAGCCCACAAAAGCTGCAGGTGAAACAACCTTGGATTCAAATCCAGGAAAGCTAAATGACAGTTCTGGAGGGGAAATATTAATAGTTTTCCCTTCATAGTCTCCAGAGTGCAATATAGGACACACCACGCCACCTCTCATCTTCATTATGAAGTCCCTGATTCTGCTCTTCAACATTGCTACAATGTGCACACACACAGTACACTATGGAGCAGATCCTCAACTGGTGAAAACTGTTATAGCTTTATTGAAGTCAATTGAAATATGACAGTTTACACCAGCTGATGATCTGTAGCTGTGTGTCACTTGGAGAGTGAAGAATGGAAGGTTTAAGCCCCATAGTCAATTATACAGAGGTGCTTGTTGTGGAAAGGGGAATGTTTTGGGATAACAGGTTTTTACCTGGATTAGTGATCTTACTCCCTGAAGCACAATAGTTTATTACCTTTAGCTTGCATGACTATAAATGTTCTCAGAAAGTTATCCAGCTCTTTTAAAATCCATCTAGTCAGAGTTAAATACACATCTTCCAGCAGGGCATTACAAAGGCTTCCACATGAAAGTGTCCTATAGAGAGTTTAAAGAGGAGAAAACCAATAGCATTTGATAGAAGTGACTCTAAAAACGTAACCTATAGAATTTAAACAGAGAATGGTTTTCCTGTGGTAGGACATGTTAGGTCAGTTTAAGATTTCTCCAGGATAGGTTACATTCACTATTAAGTTTATAAATTTTTCCATAAAGACTACATATACCATTTGTGAAGATTTCCTTTTATTTCTGATCAATGTAAGTTCTAGCAATGTGACCAATTGTCTTGTTCATGTACCATATAAATATGGAACAACATAAGATTGAGGAGGAAAAAAACAAATTTGACTAAAGTCTTCATATTCGTAAATACCTAACTCAAGTCCCTTCTGACTCTACTCCAGGCTAAGGCACCTGACATTTGTCATTTTTCCTTACATGGAAATCCTGCTATTGCTAAGCATCTTTGTTACTCTTCTCTAGGCCTTTTCAATCTTGGTTATATTCATCAAGGTGAGTATAACCAACGTTTGATAAATTGTGCCAAATGACACCATTATAGGTCACTATAAGTACTATCCTTTTTTATTTTAAATGCACTTTAGCATCTTATTTGATTTTTTTGTAAATGCTAGTGCCTGCAGTACACCAATATCTTCCTAGAGCTACAATGACTCCAAAGAGTTTTTGCAAGTTCAGAGCCTATATGAAAGGCTTGGAGGGGTGGGATGCAAGCGGCTGGGGAAGGTGGGATTCTACTTTAATCTTATACATATCCACGTTGAATTGTCAAGTCATATTATCATCCAGGCATGCTATTCAGTACACATCAAATGTGCCTCTACCTTTTAAACACTAAACTACTGTATTCCCTCTTGCTTCTTATTTTCCCTTTCTTATAGAAAGCTGTTATCATCGGCTTTGATCCTACAAGGTGTAAAGAGATTCTTGGGAAGCACGGAGCACCCTCAACTTCCAGTAATGTCTGTGGAAGCAAAGGGCTTTCTGAAGACATTGCAACCGCCTCACTGGACCAGGCCTACATTGCCTTAGGTCATCAAGAAAGTTGCTTGTTTAAACAGCAATAATAATTAATGTTCAAAGCATTGATTCTCTCTACTTAGCTTGACATTTTCCCAACAAACTCCAGCTTCCCTGAGAGGACCTATCTGTTAAGCTAACGATGAAAGGTGGGCGTATTTTGAAAGGTAATGACTAGGACCAAAGTAGCTATTTATTGCATAGTTTTTGTCCCTTTAAATCTAAAAACACACTGTCTGTGATCTGAATGTCTTCAGGAATCCCAGAGGTCTGCAGTCTTTCCAAAGTAACTTATAAAAAGATCCCCCATATTAACCAAGTAGTACCGTATCAGACAGAAATCAGTATTGATTTTGTAAATCAATACTCACATTACAAGAAATGTTTTTACAGTTTAGGAATACAATCAATTTTCAGTTCTCGTATGACAAGGTTTCAAGTGTCAATTGAATTAATTGCTTCAGGAACCCTGGAGACCTGCAGTGCATTTTATATTTTATTATCCAAACAAATGTAAAGCACCACTGTGTCACTTTTTTCAGCCAGGGACCAACTGAAAGTGAAACATCCACATTGCAAAGTACAGTCAGATGACAATGTTTTAATTTTGAAACTGCTTTCACCTGAATAACTTGAACTGAACTTTATTTGAAAAGTTACAAGGCTGAAGATTATATGGTACTTTTTCCATATAAAGTTACAGCATAGTCCACCTGGGGCAATCCTGAGCCCAGAGCCTCCTCTTTCTCCCTCGTCCAGAAGTGAGTGACCTGCTTCCAGCAATCCACATTATACCCAAGGGCCCCTCCTCCATCCTTCATTCTGATTCCCAGGCAAAACAGGTCACCTGGTCATCCTCCCTAGCTCATTGTTTTCCTGATGGTCAAAACTGGCTGACTTCCTATGGAGAGGGAGTCAGCAGTCCCAGATCATTCATTGCTAGGCACCAAATGTTCAGGCCATTGTTTTCTGGGTTCGTCATGGGCGTAGGGCCCCAAACAGCCAGGCATCAATCACATCTGCATTGCTTCAAAGAATAACCCACATTTCCTTTTTATAGTTCTCCGGCAGCCTATTGACAGTAGGTGAATAATAGGTGAAGCATTGTGGCTTTGAAGTAGACCTCCTATTTCCTAAGCATCACCGGTAATTAGCAACACGGATTAGCATAAGGCAACTGCCCATTTCCCGCCATTTACAGATAGTTTATTATATACTTCAAAGAGAAATGAAGACAAGGATATTTCTACATTCGCAGTTCATCTAAATGTTAACATCTCCTTTTGATATCTGAATTAACAGAATACAGCAACAGACAGGAATCATTTGGTTACACTGTCAACCTCTAACAATAAATACACCTCTACCCCGATATAACACTGTCCTCGGGAGCCAAAAAATCTTACCACATTATAGGTGAAACTGCGTTATATCAAACTTGCTTTGATCCGCCAGAGTGTGCAGCCCCACCACCCTGGAGCACTGCTTTACCCCGTTATATCCGAATCCATGTTATATCGTGTCACGTTAAATCGGGGTAGAGGTGTGTGTAAACACACAAAAACCACAATCATTATCTACTAATATGTCTCTAAAGGTTGAATCTGGATCAATTAGCATGCTAGTTGTGTAACCCTTTCTGGCCCTGTGTCACACCCATATTTTAAAAAACTTAAGGTTTTGGTTCAGAGTCCATGGAGGTCTGAGATGCCCGTGGAGAGTGCGGTGCGGCTAAATCACTGAGGGGACGGAAGTTTGAGATACAGACCACAAGCAGGACTAGCTAAGGCCCGTGCTGGAACAAGTAGAGCAAAGACGTCTCGTTACTATGGCAGTCTGAAAGGAGTAGGGGGTCCTGCACTATAGGTTATTCCTGCCCATCTGACTCACCAGTCTCTTGAAGACATTCCTGAATACCATATTTCACACCAGTCAGAAAAGAAAACACTAAAACCGAACAACCAAAGACCCTGGCTTGTTGCTTCCAAAATATCAGGTCCTGCTGCTGAATTTTCACCCCAAGCAGTTTAAGGCTTGCCTTCTTCACTACTGTAGTGTAGAGTGTCAGGAAACAGTGCACCATTGCACAGTTGGACCATGAGCAAGAGTCCCTCTAATCTTAGATGGACATACTACGCAGCTCAGTTTTCTTCTCAAATACTGCTTCTCTACAGATTCCTGTTCTTAAGCATCCTCTGCTTACTAAGGGGGCACTGAGTAAAGGGGAGGGAGTCAGAAAACAATGTAAATAGCTCCTTCCTGCAGATAGAGAGAGCATACGTCTAGTGGACCCTCCTGCCTCTTGAGCAGAGGTAAAATACTGGGGATCTAGAGCAGTGGTCCCCGAACTTTTTATCTCATGCCCCCCCATACCCCAGTCTGCCCTCCCCGCCGCCAGAGCCTGGGCCAGAAGCAGGGCCACAGCTCTGGGAGGGGGGGATGTGGACAGGGAGAAGGGGGCTGAGGCTGGGGCCATACTTGAGGGTGGGAGCAGAGCCTCGGCCAGGGGCCGAGGCCAGCAGCCAGGGCTCTGAGTGCAGGGCTGGCAGTGGCGGCTAGCAGCTGAGCCCCGGGAGCAGGGCCAGCATCCGGGAACCCGGCTGTAGGGCCAGCAGGCGCAGCCAGAAGCGGAGGCCCGGGTGCAGGGTCAGCATTTGGGACCCCGGGTGCAGGGCCGGCAGCCACGGCCAGAAGCAGAGCTTGACGAGTGGGGCTGACAGCTGGGGCCGGGACCAGGAGCAGAGCTGGGTGGCGCTCCCTGCCCTCCCCCTGTGGGGTCTGGTCCAGGCCCAGCCATGCCTCCATGAGTATTCTTCCATCCCCCCACTGGGGGCATGCCCAACAGATTGGGGACCTGTGATCTAAAGGGTACATCTACAGCAGCCTTTCTGGGTATCCCTACATAGTGAGTGGCAGCCTGCAGTAGCATGTCTCAGAGCCCAGGTTGACAGACTCAGGCTCACAGGCAGACAGTAGCTGTGTAGAAGTTGCAGTTCAGGCTGGAGCTCAGACTTTGAAGCCCAGAGAGGGGGGTGGGGTTCAGAGTCCAAGACGCAATATCTATGCAGCTATTTTTAATGCTGTGGCATGAGTCCTGCGAGCCTAATCCTGTTGACCCAGGGTCTGAGATTTACTGCCGCAGGCTGCCACTCACTGTGTGGGGATACCCAGAAAGGCAGTCAAAGCTGTTCAGAGACCTATTTGTTGGCACTGTACTGTGAAGCTAGCAAGATTCAAACAAAGAGAACCTCCACGCATGGAAGATGAGTAAGATTAACCCAGTTATAATGGCTCTCAGAGCACCAAGTGCCCATATGGTAGAATGTGATGATTTCTACATTGCCACATTTTTCTCAATATCAATTTTTGTTCAGTCACTATAGAAAATGCAGTAGAACCTCAGAGTTACGAACACCTCAGGAGTGGAGGTTGTTTGTAACTCTGAAGTGTTCATAACTCTGAACAGAATGTTACGGTTGTTCTTTCAAAAGTTTACAACTGAACATTGACTTAATACAGCTTTGAAACTTTATTATACAGAAGAAAAATGCTGCTTTTAACCATCTTAATTTAAATGAAACAAGCACAAGAACGGTTTCCTTACCTTGCCAAATCTTTTTTCAAACTTTCCTTTTATTGTTTTAGTAGTTTACGTTTAACACAGTATTGTGCTGTATTTGTTTTTGTTTTGTCTCTTCTACTGCCTAAGTGTGTACTTCCCGTTCCAAATGAGGTGTGTCAGTGCCAGTCAGTGCAATGTTCTGGTGTCCGTAAATCTGAGGTCCTACTGTAATTCTTTATTCTAAATGCATTTTAATACAATTAAAAAAAAAACAACACCCTGGTGCCCTATCGACTTTCAGAAACACTTGCACATGGGTGGTAACTTTGTGGCCCTCTGGACCAGAGGTTTCTGTCACTGATGAAAAGTTATAAGCATCTACTGATGTTATATCAAAATGTACAGATGCTTCAATGTGCTGAGATCAACCCCAATGGATCTCTGCAGAATTCTATGAAGAGTGGAGCTTCATTTAGTTTATAGTTTGACCAAGCTACACCACTGGGCATGTTAGGAAAGGGGAGGCTTCCCATCAACTTGCACAAAGGGTAGCGGTGAGGGAGTGCAGTAACAGTGAAGCCTTCTACTCCCCATGCATTGAAAACAGTATGGTATAAGGGGGTAACAAGTTGTCTAACTCCAGCACAAAGGATAGGCCACCATCTAGCCCTTTGTGACCCATCTAGCAGTCCTTATACAAAATTCTCATAGACCTTAATGGGAGTTTTGCCCATCTAAAAGACGTCAGAATTGGCTCCTATATACAGGCATCTTCGCAGAAATGCCGACAGCCCTGGGGGTGGAAAGACAGTAGTTAGAAGGCCAGCCATCACAAAGTACTCTGCACAATAGTGAGGGGAAGAGGTAAGTGAGATGAAATAAGTGGAAATGTCTAGTTATTAAAGCATTGGACTGGAAGATCCGGGTAACCCAGGCATTTCATTTGGGACAACATCTTTCAACTTGGATGCCTTAAGCTAGGGACCTGTATCCATATTTAGCAAGGACAGGAAGGACCTAAATAAAAGTGGCCTGATTTGCAAAGGTGATAGTTGGAGAATTAACTATAGATACAGATGCCTAACTTCAGGCATCCTAGTTGAAAACATTAACCTTAACTTCTCTCTCAATTTTCCTCTGTGGTGATAACACATCTCCCTCTGTCTCACAAGAGTGTTGTGGGGGCTTAATTCATTAATATTTGAAAAGCACTTTGAGACACCCAGATGAAAGAGTTCAATTACACTAATTGAATCTATTTCCCCATGTTATGTATCCTCACACCTTCTATGGGTCATCTCGATTATCACTTCAAAAGTTTTTTTTCTCCTGCTGATGATAGCTCATCTCGATTGATTGGCCTCTTACAGTTGGTATGGCTACTTCTACCTTTTCATGTTCTCTGTATGTATAAATATCTTCTTGCTGTATGTTCCAGTCTATGCATCCGATGAAGTGGGCTGCAGCCCATGAAAGCTTGAGCTCAAATAAATGTGTTAGTCTCTAAGGTGCCACAAGTACTCCTGTTCTTTTTCCAGATGAAAGGGTGATGTCTACTGAAATGGATTATTAGTACTTATTTTATTAAAATTAGCACTAACATTGTCTGGTTTTAAGAAAAACTTCAAGTTTTAGGAGTATAAAGAAAGTATGAATTGTGATAGCTCACTGTAGTCTGCTACTCTAGGCCAGGTATCCTGCACTACATTGTCTTCTGTTAAACTGCAGTATGCTGCTTTATGATTGCTTGAATGCCATCCCTCAGGGCCCTCACAAAAATGAGATATGGAGGTTATGATGCTATCCCACTACATAAAATAAATAGCAGGAGCACTGGAAGAGAGATACAGTCAAAGAATACTATAGAGGAGTCTAGTATGCAAAAAGCACCCAGACATGTAGAGCTGTGAGGTTCAGAATTCAGAATGTGTTTACCTTCTGTGTTAAGTATTAACAATTTCATTAGAGAGACACATTTCACTACATTTTAAAGTCATTTGCCATCAAAGAAGGATTCTTCTCTCCCCATGCTAACACTTCTGTTTGATGAAACAGAATGTTTTGAAAAGTTCTAGATTATAAATTTAAATCTCAAAATTTAGCTTCCATCCCAAAGAAAAATGGCTTCCTTTTGCCATACCAACAAGTTTCAAAGACTTGTTTACACCTTTTGCATGCCATTTTCAGATATAATCATGAACCATTATTTATGATGAAGCAAGATCATCCTGAGACATTTAAAGTTTAAATTCTGATTTTATAGCTCTAATAAAATCCCATCTGCCTCTTCAAACTAGCAAGACTGCTAAAGAATCAAGGGGAGCATTTCCACAGTCACAAGAATATATTACAAAATGTAGACTTTAGCAAGCATTAGATTGGGGCCCAATTCTGCAAATGCTATTGTGTTAAGTGCTCGCTACCTTGAAGAGTCCATTATTCATGAGCTGCCCAGTCCTGCAGACTTTATGCAAGCAAGGCTCCTGTGCATTAGGACTTCATGATTATGTACAAAATGATCTTGACTGTTGTTCTTTACAGAGGAAACCCATGCAGAAAGTTGCCTTTTGATAGCAAGTAGACTAATATTTCTTACAATATATGTTATTTTCCTCAAGTGAGCGCAACATTGGGATTTCCTGTTTGCTCTCTGCACATCTGCTAGACCCAACCAAAATGAAGGGAAATGCAATGTAACCTATTCTTCAGAGTTCCTTTAATGCATATCCACCAGACGTGCAGTTTCTGCAAATCAAGTAGCATGCCTTCCCAAGTGTAGATTAAAACTGATTTATGTTGTCCCAGATTGTTTTGTAGATTTATGAGGGGAATAACTATCACTAAGAACAATACTGAGACACAAATTCAGTCACTTAATATAAACTATATTTGAATATGTATAAGTCAAAAGTGAAATCTGTTCCATTAGAATACTGGCATTGTCCAGTTTATGAGGCAAATGCGCATGCAGGAGGACACAGGTCTGAGTCTTCAAAGAGGGGAGCACTGCACCATTTATCAGACCTTTACTAGACTTTCCAAAGTGATTGGCTTTTGGCATCAGAGAATCCCATAGCTAATAAACTGAATCTAAGCAACCCTCCTGAACGCTATAGTGCATGAGGATTAGACTTTTAAATGGGGACATCAGCTTCTTGTGAGTAAGGGAAATGAAAGTGTCACTTTAATAAAATCAGAGATTTGGAGACATCTAGATATGAGTTCAACTTATAGCCATGAAAATAAAAACCAGAGGAGCTTAATATTCTACAGCTCAGCATAGCATTTCACGTGTAATCTTACTTTCTCACTTGATCCTCCTAGACATGACTGGGAAGGTTCACCTTGTGAAGAGCAGCTCAGAAGTCCCACCCAGCCCATCCAGAACCTCAATGATTAACCATCCCAGATATGGAGCTGTCCCTCTGAATTAGGGTGACCGGACAGGAAGTGTAAAAAATCAGGAGAGGGGGTGGGGAGTAATAGGCACCTATATAAAACAAAGCCCCAAATATCGGGACTGTCCCTTTAAAATCGGGACATCTGGTCACCCTACTCTGAATGCAACTCTTGCCCCTCTGGTTTGAATTGTTAGCTACATTCAGGGCCTTACAGGTTTGTTTCCATTAGGATGAGAAATCAGTTATATGAATTAGGTATATTCTGAGCGTAACCTTGTTTGTTTACAAAAATGTACACAAAGTCCTTTTTTCTATTGTGTTCAGGGAAACAACACTAGCAGGCAGTTATTGCTCAGAAATCATCAAGCTTGCCACTACGAGTTCTGTGCCCAAGAAGCTCTTTTTCTCTGCTTCCTCTCTGGGTCACACTCACAACTGCTTCTCTGGCTTTCTGCCTCTAACACATAAACAGCCTGCAACCAATATGCTAGCTCCAGGAGACTCCTGTTAAATCATGTGTAGTACAACTCCCTGTGAGCTAGCGTCTCTTTCCTGTAGATTCTGAATCCAGGGATCACCAGCTCCCTTTGTGTGCATCAGCCCACCACATCTCTCGCCCCTCTTACTAAGCCAGACTCAGGCATGTTCAACTCTCTCATTTTTATGCCCTAGGGCAGTGGTTCTCAACCCGGGGTATGTGTACCCATGGGGGTAGGCAGAGGTCTTCCAGGGGGTACATCAACTCATCGAGATATTTGCCTAATTTTACAACAGGCTACTTTAAAAGCACTAGCGAAGTTAGTACAAACTAAAATTTCATACAGACAATGACGTGTTTATACCACTCTATAGTCTATACACTGAAATATAAGTACAATATTTATATTCCAATTTTTTTTCATAATTATATAGTAAAAATAAGAAAATAAGCAATTTTTCATTAATAGTGTGCTGTGGCCCTTTTGTATTTTTATGTCTGATTTTGTAAGCAAGTAGTTTTTAAGTGAGATGAAACTTGGGGGTACACAAGACAAATCAGACTCCTGAAAGGGGTACAGTAGTCTGGGAAGTTTGAGAGCTGCTGCCCTAGAGACACTGATAATACCATGCATACTCCCCTCCAAGACATATGCTTCTCATTTTAATGTCACCTTCCCCACATACACACCCCTAAGCCCCTTTTAGCTGGTCAAAAAAAAAAAAGCCTCTGGAAGCCCTAAAGGGGTCCTGGAGATAGCTACAACTAGCAGGAGTGATAGTGTTTGTAACCGGACACATGCTTCATCACTGAGAGAGAGGAGCAGACCAGTTGGCAGTGCTTCACAGAACACCACTTGTCCACAAACTACTGTTTGAGAACTATTGGGATAAATAAGTTCAGCTGTGAGATAACAGCTCTGCCCTTGCTAACACAGAGCATACCCAATAAATTGTAAATTTGACATTGGAAGTCTCTCTCCCAAAACACGTACACCAAAACAAAAAACAAAACAAAAACCTTGTTGTTATGGATTAGATGCATCTCATGGGTGCAGTGGAGCCTTAGATCCAGATTTTTAAAGGTATTTAGGTATGTCAGTGTTCCAACACTAAACTGATTTAAGAGCCTAAGACTCATTTTCAAAAGGGATATAGGCACTTGGAAATCTAAATCCCATCGACTGGCACAGGCATTGGAACACTGAGTACTGCAACCTTTGAAAATCTGGGCCTTAGCCATTTGTGCATCACAAACTTGAGCTCTGTAGTAAAAACATGGCGTCAATATTTTGCTTGTGCTCATCAGGGATTCGTTTAAGTAATACGAGTGGCGATATCAACTATTTAGACATTAACATATTGTACAAAGACTTATACAAAAATCCTATGAAATAATATGTACCTCCATATACTTTGCCCTAATGGAAGGAAGCTGATAAAAACAGATAGTGGACCCTGGGCTATATCCTCAGCTACTGCAAATCAGGGTTGCTTGCTTGAAGTCAATTGAGCTACAGTGATTGATACACTAGTTGAGGATCTGGCCTTGATTTATGAGAGGTTATATAGGGTTTGTAGAATTCTCACTGAGTTTAGAAAAATGTGCCTATTCCATATTTTTATTAGTACCTTGAAAGATGTAAGGTAGAGCTGCATGAATTCTTCACAAAATTAATATGTGCATGAATAAAATGTGTCCATGATGGCTGTTTTTATGCTCCTGTGCTTTCACTTTATGCAAATATTCTGGTGAACAAGTTTAATGGCAGGAATGTTACTGGAAACATCTTGTTGTACATAAGTAATAAAGAAAATTCACAGAAAGCAAATCTTGAACTCAAATACAAATATCCTTGCTTGTAATCTGATCCTAAGAGTTATTCTACTCCAAGCAAGGAACAGAAACAATACCGCTTGACATCATGATAGTCAATCATGTGTTTTGGAATCCTGCCCATCCCAGGGTTTGATTTCCCCCAACTTTGATTCCACCATTTTTTGTGGCTCTCATTATTGATTTTGGTCTTTAAGCAGCATTATTCACATTTGACATTTTCCAGCTTCACATTTAAAGGTAGACCTTTTTTTTATTTGTTTAGCATGCACAACCTCTAACATTGATGATCTCTTCCTGAAACCTTTTATTGGCCATATCTTCTAGCATTTCAGATCCTGGGGAACATTTTGTCCCCATTATTTAGATGCATGTGCTGGAATCCTAAACCATGGGTGAAATCCTGCCCCCACTGGAGTTGATGGGAATATTTTCATTGATTTAAACTGGGCAGAATGTTTCCCCATTTAGGTCCATTGTAAGTGAAATGATAGGAACAAAATATTCTTGAGAACATTATGTCATGCACTGAATTATAACATCATAACATTCCCAGAGGAATATTCTGGAAGAAAGACATTTCATTTACCCGCATACACAAAGAACTTAATGGAACTAGACATATCAAGCAATGGACTGGTAGACAGCATAAAGTACTTACCGTCAGTAGGAGGCCCAGATTTAGCAACCATTGGGATCTTCACTCTTTGGGTTGTTGGGTAGTGCTGTCAATAGCCTTTTGTCTGGAGGCTTCAACATGGATCCTTTCCTCACTTCAAGAGCAGCTTGTGTAAATTGAAAGTGCTATTTTGGAGTAGACTGCCTACCCTCCTGGCTTTGCATGGAGAATATAACCACCATGGCTGCTGTGAACAAAAAAAATCAATTGATTTGATAGGGAAACACAGAAGCCCCAAATAAAGAAATGCATGGAGCATTCAGAATCCCACTCAAAGCAGGCAGGATGTTGAAAGTAGAGTTCTCGCTGCCTTAGAAGGGGAAGGCATTTTCCAGCACCTTTATGCATACACAAGAGACAGAGAGACTATGTACTGTAACCTCTTACCAAAACTAAGATTTATACCCTCCTACAACTACTTCCCCCCAAATTGTTTGTATTTTATTTTTTATATTACAACAGTTTTGCTCCAAATGGAAAATATATATAAGCCATTGATTTAAGAAAAATGTGCTTCTCTCATTTTCATAATGTTGTCAGTAGCGCTTTGTACTTTTCCTTTTAATAGCACAGCATCAATATATGCTTTTAACTAGTAAATTCTTTGCCCGGGGTTCCTGTAAGAAGATTCTGTCATTTTATTTCTGCTGTAACCTTTCAAAATACAAAAAGCCAACATGAAACAGCTGGATGATGCAATAAATGGAGAACAAAGATCAGAGTCTTTTCATAGCTAAATAAGCAACACGCGAGTCATCCTTTTAGTCCTAAAATAAAACCCCAGTTGATGGCAAATTAGCTATAACCCTGTGTAGTGCATTAGCGTTTCTTCTTTTCCTTTTAGACACAGAATGAAACTTCAGATAACCTTGTGTCTGGTTTGTAACATTTTGTCTTGGCTGGCTATTATACTTCATAAAGAGGTGGATGTTTAAAGTATGGTGACAGACAAATTATTCTTCAGTGTTATGTCTACAAAATACACACCAAATGGAGAAAAATCAAACTACAAAAACTTCAAAGACAGACAATCAGTGGATACTAAGTAACTGTTAGTGATGTACCAGAGCTTCAGAGTTCCAATGCATATCCAGGAGGTTTTCACTAACTTTCTCCAAGCCCATCTTTAGTAAAGAACCTTCTTTAAAACCCCAGTCCAGCAAAGCACTGAAGCACATATGATATTTTAAGCATATGAGTAGTCTCACAGGAACTACTCACATACCTAAAGTTACCTGCATGTTTCAGTCATTGTTGGATCTGGGCCTAGTACATTTGTGGCTTATAATCCCATCAGGATAACTGTAACATGCTATAAAATCACTGTATAAAGTTTGTAAAGTAAGAGTAATTTTAAAAGTGTGTAGAGGTCTATTCTCTCCTTATTCCAAGGATTTTATGTACATAGGATCTTGTGGTGAGCTGCAATCCTGGGCCAGCCACACCCAAAAGGTTGTTTAAATTACCTCCACCCAGGACAGGCAACAAAGCCTGAGAAATCAACAAAACTGGAATTAAATCTTCACAAGATGCCCCTGCTTCTCCAGGCATTGCTGCTGGCAGAAAGGGTGAAAGGTTTGGAGAGGGGAAGAACGGGATGTTCCTCTAACACTTCTCATAGCCTGAAGGCAGAGTACAAACAGCTTGCACACTTACTAGCTAAGCAAACAAAGCACTCCTCTCCTACTGACATCGCTTCCTATTATAAGAGGAAAAAGCTGCTTATATACTGCCCTCCTCCCCAGAATTTGCCCTGATTGGCAGAGAGAGAGGAGAGTCTGGCCCCACCCTACACTACAAGGCTCTCTGGCTGCAAATCTGAACAGTAACTCCCTGTGGGTTTTCCTGTCCACAGAGCATTACCCTAGGACCACTTGCTCTCAGCAGCTGCCTCTGCCCTTTCCTAGGTCTCTATCTACACAGGACTCTTAGAATGGGGCTAGCCTGGCCCCCAATTCTTCATCCTCTGGGCTTAAAGCACCAACAGACCCAGTATTTTCCCCTTACTGATAATAGGAATTACTCCTGTAAATGCCTACATATTGAGATGTGAATAAATCCCAGTGACTACATTTACTGTTTTCATACGTGAATTTAGTTTTTGTGAAAGATGCTATGCTAGCAGCCATGGAGACAGAAGTCCTCTATTTCTCCAAGAAACAAGGGCATGCACCAGGCAACTTCAGTGCAAGCTGCCCTGCTAGAACTGGGTGAATACTACAAAAAATGCAATGACATTTTGAAACAAATTCACTTTAACAGTGTTCACGTCTTTTTTTTTTTTTTTTTCTGTTTGCTTTCCTCAAGTATTCCAGTAAACTACTTTAATGGCAGGGACTCTGAGATAGAGCTAGGCAAAATTTTTCAGCGGAATAGTTTATTTGCTGAAAAATGTAATTTTGGTCGATCCTAAACTATTCATAAATTTGACATAAACTTACCTAACAGTTTAGGCCAAAAAAGGTTTTGGGGACTTAGATGTCATTCACAAAACAGTTAAAGGTGGAGGCCTCCCTTATAAGCTTTAGCCTGCTGGTTAGGCAACTAACCGGGGATGTGGGACACCTGGGTTCAATTTCCTCCCTCTGTGTGATGTGAAAAAGGGAGTTGAATTCAGGTTTCCGCCTCTCAGGACAGTGGCATAACCACTGGCCTATAGGTATGCCTTGTTCAAGCTCTCCTGTTGAAGTTGTTCCACTTTGTATAGTTGATTAAATAGTCATCGGAGCAAGAATTTCAACTAGGCTCTCCTACCGCCAAAGCGGATACCTTAACCACCAAGCTATAGAGTCCTTGTCATGCTTGTTTCCTGAACGAATGAAAAAGAATAGATATCGGGCCAGGAACTGAGAAGGATTCCATAGCCTGGTAGTTCAAAGGTTCACCTCACATGTTGGTGAAGCAAGTCTTTCTGCTGCATCATGCAGAGGAGGGAATTGAACCTAAATCTCCCATCTCAGCTGTGTATTTTAGCCACTGGGCTAAACATTATAAGGTAGTTACTACTCAACCACCTTTTCAAGCTGCTTTGTGATTTTGGCACTTTAAAACTGCCCCAACAAAACAGTCCTTCAAACCAAAACTGATTCTTCCAATTGGCCAAAATTCCTCACAATTTTCAGATTCAATTCAACCTAAATGATTTTTTTTCTATTTTTCAGAACTTTCAGACAACCAAAAAAAAAAAAAAAAAAAAAAAGTTATTTGCCCAACTCTAGTCAGAGGAGGGTGATTAGCATTTAATCAACAAGGTTCAAATTCTGAGATCAGCTTTTTGTAGCATGAATGGGCCTTGGGCAAACGTGTGGGGTAGGTGGGAGAGTCTGTGGAGTGTCTGCTGCCCAACAATTCTGTAAAAGCTAGCATGATGGGATCCCCAGAGTGCAGCCTGGGACTGTGGGACTGCTGTGCCCCCTGAACTCTCTCCAGCCTGGGCTGTCTCTCACAATGCCTTGGTAGGTACCAGCAGAAAACCCTTCCAGGTGCTGTTATCACTCAGCACAACAGCATGTGGAGCCCCACACACCCAGCTAGATTGCATGAATGCTCCCAGAGCCACTCATGAATCACACAGAGAAAGGCACCGGCCAAATCCCCCTAGCTCCCAGCACTGTACCTCAGGAATATACCATTTTACACTGCTCAAGATGGGCAGTGCAAATGTATTAATTGGCTCACCACTTCATCAATGGAAAGTGGACATACACCAGCCTTTGCAAAACCTGAGCAGATTTGCCACACACTTCATACAAACGCACTGATAAAGATAAACAGTAAAACAAATTTATTGACTACAAAAGATAGTTTTTAAGTGATATTACCTGATAGGCAAAAATCAGAGTTAGTTACCAAAAGAAATAAAATATAAGCACACAGTCTAAACTCTCATCCCTATTAGACTGGGCAACAACTAGACTAAGTAGTTTTTCTCATCCCACTGGATACAAACGTACACCTACTCCACACGTTTGCCATAGTACACAGATTTCACCCTTGAAATCCGGGCTAGTCCCCTCAGTTGGAGTCTTTGGAGTGTCCTTGTTGCTTGCAGCATAGGTGAGTTAAGGAGAAAGGCCTTGCATATGGCCACTGTGTTCTGTTTTATAACCTCAGTCCCATGTGCTTGAGGAGCAGAGGTCCGGGCATGTCTGGGGGCATTGCTGAGTCTCCAGGCAAGGTTGAGCAATTTCCCTGATGTGGCCTCATGCAGATGAGTCATTGAATTGTAGCTCATTTACTGGACAATGGTAGTTGATGGGTTGTTTGAAACCCCGTCCGGGTGTTGCTTACTTTCCTTGCTGTTGCCTCTGGGGAGCTAATATCTGGCTGATTCCCCAACTTGCAGAATGTTTTAGTGACAACCACACAACACAATTCTCATAACTTCATATGCATTAATGATATACGTAGATGGATAGAGAAATGACTTTCAGCAGATCATAACCTTTCCCCTGATACCTTTCAAGGCATGCTTTATATGTAAGATCACAATTATATGAAAAGGAGGAATATGGGGGTTACAGGATGCTTCCCCAAGATATAGTATATCACAGCTAGTTCATGAAGACCGCTGTAGGAATCTCCCTAGGACCTATGCAATAGAAAATGTATCTCCATCCCAGATTGCTTTTGCCTTGCTGCTAATTTTCACTTGAACATTCACTGGTGTTTCTTCTCATACAGAAAATGTAAGTTTTCTGCCTACAGTCATCTCAGGTAAAATTTTCAGAAATGACTAAGGCTCAGGTCTTCAAAAGTATTTAGGCACCTAATTCCTATTGGCTGCACTTAAGTGATTTAGAAGCCTATGCCTATTTTCAAAACTCCCTAAGTCACTTAGGAACTTAAGTCTCATTGAAACTGTGTGGCTTAGTGTGTTAAGTGATTTAGGAACTTTTGAAATTTTTACCCTTTTTGGGGGGAGAGGGGAAGACAAAAAAGTCAAGATTTATCTTTAAGGAAAGTAATTTTTTCCCACGCTCCTCATTCTCAAAAATGGTACAAACTTTTGAAAATATTTCACCTTCAAGCAGAGACCAAGTTTGGGAAATTTCAGCTTGGAAAGTGAACATTTTGGAAAGTAATGAGAAACTGAAAAACAGATGGTTAGAATAAAAACCATTATGCCACTTTAACTATAGCAGTTGCTACAGCTCCCACTCCAATTATCTTTATAAATGCAAGTATTCATAAATGGAATCAGGTAGTATGGCTTTCAAATTAATCTGTTCTGGTGCAAAAACAGTGCTTAGAATTTTTATCTTAGTAAAGCTACAGCAATGTATGTATTCAGTCCAGAGCTAAAATCTCTTCAAAGACATGGAAAGATTATTTGCAAGCCACAGCACTTATGGTAGTTTGAGCTTGCATTAAAATATGATTTGTGAGATGGAAGGGAAGTTTTACAGATACAGTGTCATTTATATATACAAATGAATGTAAATTTCACTCCATTAAGTTTTCTTATTCGAAATGAAACTAAACATCAAAGGGATGTTTCCCTACCAGAGCAAGCAGCATTACCTGGCAATCTGAATAGCAAAATCTTTCTTTGTGATTATACTCTGAGGAATATTTTGGTGCATCCCTCCTTTGCTGTAGCCTATAAAACTCAGACCTGAAAGCATCTAATAAATTATCCCTCCACACTGCACCTGAGATGTCCTCAGGATTCTGCTCCAGCCACTGCAGGAAACATCACATATGGGGGCACTTCTACGCTGCAGAATTCATTAACTATACAACATTTATGAACCATCACAATCAAAAATATTTTTCCTCTCTCCAACATCATTTAACTGGAGTTGGCCTATGCCAGTGAGGCTTTAAATTTGCTTTTATGAACAAAATCTAAAATTCCATCAAGTAGAAAACTTACATTGAAATTATTATTAAAATACAGAGGATTGGCAGCAGTAGCAAAAAAAGTAAGAACAGCCATACGGGGTCAGAGCAATGGTCCATCTAGCCCAGTATCCTGTCTTCCAACAGTGGCCAATGCCAGGTGCTTCAGAGGGAATGATCAGAACTAGCAATCATCAAGTTATCCATCTCCTGTCGTCATGTGGAAAAATATAGTACAATGTAGAGAATTTGCGGTAGCAGTTTTGCTTAAAGCCTTTTAGCTGCTGGAAAAGCATTTTCTTTGGAAGGGAGAACCCAAGTATCTTAGTCTATGTTGTCGCTGCAAAAATAAATGTTCTCAATATAAAATACTAGTGGAGACATGGCACTGTCTTGATCCAGTAAGTCAAGGTCAAGCCTGGGTGTGGGATATAGGGTTCACTGTGACTACCTACAATGAGGTAAAAAACTACCAGTGCTTGTCTCCGTTTTGCAGCGAGAACACACCCAAGTTTTGCAGTGAAGATATAACCAAAGTGTTACTCATACACACACCATTCTACCATCATCATGGGAAAAGAGACATGACTTCCTGGCATATCTGGTGCCACTCAGATAAATCTCCGGCTAGGTCCTTAAGGTGGTCTGGCTGGGTATGCAATTTATGTCTATCACTGGTAATCTTATCACACAACCAAAGCTTTTTGGCACTCATGCTTCTAGAAAAAGAAAGCCGCCAAAGCTGAACCAGTGCTGATGGAGGCAGTTGCTGGAATCAGCTTCAAATATTTCTAATCTTGTCCTGCTACTTGATATGAAGCCTCTGATTAAGAGAATGAGACTCAAAATGTCAGTCTGGTGTTCTTCAGATTTCCTCAGTGCCCATGTTGAACTCTCTACAATAGAGTTCGATTAGCTGTGGTTCTATAGATCTGTAGCTTCACAGAAAGCTTGATGTCACAACATCACCACAGAATTCACTGAAGGGCCAGAACCATGGCAGCAGTTGCTGTTATATAAATGTTCACATCTTCTGAACATCCTCCAGTACTGTCTATGACAATGCCCAAGTATTTTACAGTTGCCACTTGCTCAACATCCCATCCAGACAGGTTAATACTGAGCTGGAGGTCATCCGGAGCTGGAGACTGCTTGACTGTTGTGGCCAAGGATTTAGTTTTATCCAGATTAATAACCAGACCAACATGTGGTGCTTCTTGCCTGTCCAGATCCTTTGCTCATCCATCCTTTGTAGCAATTCACCAAATTGAGTCAGCAAGACAATGTAATTGGTGTATTCGAGATCTTAAAGCAGAATGGGGTTCAGTTCAATGCCACAAACAGCTGCCTCCTCAAGCCTATCCATCAAGCTGATATCCTGCATGTTTTTCTATGCAGTTTTGCTAAAGTTTAGGGAACATTGGTCTTATTTCTAGTTTTGCTATGTTACTGCTGAGGTTTCCTCTTGAGGTCCTAGCAGCAGAATAAGAGCAACAGAAGAGTATTATTGCAGTCAGAGAAGCAAAACAGTGAGGTCCTGATTCAACACAAGGCAAAGGAAGTCTATCTAACTCTACCTGGGCTGTGTCCCCACTGCTCCAGCACATACACAGGTACACAGTACACTAATTTGTTGCGATGAAGTAGAAAGCAAGGGGAGAGAAAAGGAGAAAAGGAGATTTTAGGAGGTGATGGAGAACTTTGGAGCAGAGTTTCCGTGGTTGGAGATACTACACCTAGGATGAAAACAGGACTTGCAATATTATGATAAATCCTTGTAGATTGCAGAGAGAGTGTATCATAGTTCTGAGCCATATGAAGAGCCCAAAGTTTATTATTTCTTATGAAAACCATTACAGGAGACCATCCCAGCAGTTAACATCTCAGTGGTGGTTGTTGCTTATACAACAAAAAAGTGAATACTGCTCATGATACTCCGCAGTGACATTCAGGCCCCTGTGTTCATCGAACTCCAGTAGGGGTGTTCAGGAGCTACAGCTGGACAAGGGGGATTAACCAACATTCCATTTTCAGCTTTAATCTGTTTTTCAAGTCATTGAAGACGTCGTTTACAACGGATGTGTTGTTGCCACTGTTATTTTATTCGAACTCGGGATTAAATGCATGTAGATGAGTTTGTTTGGAAATAAGATCGCTCTGGCAATCCCCCCTTTATTATTAAATAAGTGACTCATTACTACATTATAGGTTCCCTAGAGATATCAGCAACTGAAACTTTCTCTGAATATTTTTCAATATTTTCTCTATTCGGTATAAATATTTAATGCAGTAGAGCTAGGAAAATAGTGTCTCAGGATTTGGAGTAGATAAGGCTATTTCTCAGCATCTCTTTTATTTAGCAGTTTCAGGAGCTGCAGCAAGGTGGAACAAAACATATGAAAGTGCAGAAAATGATTAGGGATTGGGAATTGGAGTGGCCCAGTAGACAAGGCATCCTTTCCTAATAGAGCTCCAATCTTACTGAGCTATTACAGGCAGGGCCCATCTGATAAATAATGTATTAATTTTCTTTCTTTGCATCTAAAATTTGACATGAATCTATTTTAGGCCATTCAAATTTCAGGAAAGGTGATTATGAAATGGCAGCTTTTAAAGGTTGAAACCAGTCAGTGGATATACCAAAGATAAGATAGAAATGGACCCAAAATAGAGAGACATCCGACTCATCTGGATGCTCATACATATCCTCCAAATGTCTTATTCAGGCATACATGTTCCAGACTGGTAGGGGTAGCCATCTTTTCATGTAGGATCTTGATATACATTTCATTGTAAAACTGTCTTTTCAAGACTCCTTCTGTGAGGTCATTCCTGCCTTTACACAGCAGTGCTAAGCAGTGTATGTGGGAATTACATGACTTCCAGGAATGAGAATATGAAAGGCAGAAGTGGCGTACTTCTCATTTTGGCGGTACATACACATAAGCTCCATACACAGCTTCTCCGCTATTTTAGGAAGTGTCTGAACCTGTTTGACTCATTTTAAAATGAAGCAAGATATTTTCCCCCTGTAGGCTGGCCTTGGGGAGGACATAGAAGTAGGAAGGGCATCTGTATTGATGAAATTGGTGTGGCCTGCCTTGGAGGTCCTATCTGATGTTCAGCTGCAGCAGCTTCATCCCTTCAATGGCAACTTGATAGTAAGCATAGAAGGTAAAACAACACTGATGAGTTCCTATATACAGAGCTGGGTCAGATGATCTCTGTGGCAGGGAGTAAGGGGGGACTATTGTGTAGACATGGAAACAGGTACACCACACATCCAAGTTTGGGTAACAACAGGAAAGGTTTGATAGAAGTACAACACTCCCTAAGAGTTTATAGCTACCCAGAAGGAATTGTCTGTACTGTCACAGAGCCAGATAAAGACATACAGGAAGGTCACAGAGAAGTGAGGCTCCAAAAAGAAAAAGACCCCAAGAGGGTATACACAAACTTTCATTACAGAGATGAAGCAAGAAAAAGCCAGAATCAAGATGTTACATTTTGATCCCTAGAGGATAGTGTGTCAGTAGGCAATGATCTTCCTTTTTGGTTCATACAATTTAATACATGGTCAGTGATTAAGAAACATAAGAGTGGCCATACTGGGTCAGACCAGTGTTCCATCTACCCCAGTATACTGTCTTCTGACAGTGGCCAATGTTATGTGCTTCAGAGGGAATGAACAGAACAGGGCAATTATCGAGTCATCCATCCCCTGTTCGCCTGTCCCAGCATTTGGCAGTCAGAGGCTTATGGACTCCCAGAGCATGGGATTTCATCCCTGAACATCTTGGCTAATAGCCATTGATGGACCTATCTCATATGATGACCAATAAAGTGTTGACCACCTATCATAGAATCATAGAATCATAGAATATCAGAGTTGGAAGGGACCTCAAGAGGTCATCTAGTCCAACCCCCTGCTCAAAGCAGGACCAATTCCCAGCTAAATCATCCCAGCCAGGGCTTTGTCAAGCCGGGCCTTAAAAACCTCCAAGGAAGGAGACTCCACCACCTCCCTAGGTAACGCATTCCAGTGTTTCACCACCCTCCTAGTGAAATAGTTTTTCCTGATATCCAACCTGGACCTCCCCCACTGCAACTTGAGACCATTGCTCCTTGTTCTGTCATCTGCCACCACTGAGAACAGCCGAGCTCCATCCTCTTTGGAACCCCCCTTCAGGTAGTTGAAGGCTGCTATCAAATCCCCCCTCATTCTTCTCTTCTGGAGACTAAACAATCCCAGTTCTCTCAGCCTCTCCTCATAAGTCATGTGCTCCAGACCCCTAATCATTTTTGTTGCCCTCCGCTGGACTCTTTCCAATTTTTCCACATCCTTCTTGTAGTGTGGGGCCCAAAACTGGACACAGTATTCCAGATGAGGCCTCACCAATGTCGAATAAAGGGGAACGATCACGTTCCTCGATCTGCTGGCAATGCCCCTACTTATACAGCCCAAAATGCCGTTAGCCTTCTTGGCAACAAGAGCACACTGTTGACTCATATCCAGCTTCTCGTCCACTGTGACCCCTAGGTCCTTTTCAGCAGAACTGCTACCTAGCCATTCGGTCCCTAGTCTGTAGCAGTGCATGGGATTCTTCCGTCCTAAGTGCAGGACTCTGCACTTGTCCTTGTTGAACCTCATCAGGTTTTTTTCGGCCCAATCCTCTAATTTGTCTAGGTCCCTCTGTATCCGATCCCTACCCTCTAGTGTATCTACCACGCCTCCTAGTTTAGTGTCATCTGCAAACTTGCTGAGAGTGCAGTCCACACCATCCTCCAGATCATTAATAAAGATATTAAACAAAACCGGCCCCAGGACCGACCCTTGGGGCACTCCACTTGAAACCGGCTGCCAACTAGACATGGAGCCATTGATCACTACCCGTTGAGCCCGACGATCTAGCCAGCTTTCTATCCACCTTACAGTCCATTCATCCAGCCCATACTTCTTTAACTTGGTGGCAAGAATAGTGTGGGAGACCGTATCAAAAGCTTTGCTAAAGTCAAGAAATAACACATCCACTGCTTTCCCCTCATCCACAGAGCCAGTTATCTCATCATAGAAGGCAATTAGGTTAGTCAGGCACGACTTCCCCTTCGTGAATCCATGCTGACTGTTCCTGATCACTTTCCTCTCCTCTAAATGTTTCATAATTGATTCCTTGAGGACCTGCTCCATGATTTTTCCAGGGACTGAGGTGAGGCTGACTGGCCTGTAATTCCCTGGATCCTCCTTCTTCCCTTTTTTAAAGATGGGCACTACATTAGCCTTTTTCCAGTCATCTGGGACCTCCCCCGATTGCCATGAGTTTTCAAAAATAATGGCTAATGGCTCTGCAATCTCACCCGCCAACTCTTTTAGCACCCTCGGATGCAGTGCATCCGGCCCCATGGACTTGTGCACGTCCAGTTTTTCTAAATAGTCCTGAACCACTTCTTTCTCCACAGAGGGTTGGTCACCTTCTCCCCATGCTGTACTGCCCAGTGCAGCAATCTGGGAGCTGACCTTGTGCGTGAAGACAGAGGCAAAAAAATCATTGAGTACATTAGCTTTTTCCACATCCTCTGTCACTAGGTTGCCTCCCTCATTCAGTAAGGGGCCCACACTTTCCTTGATTTTCTTCTTGTTGCTAACATACCTGAAGAAACCCTTCTTGTTACTCTTAACATCTCTTGCTAACTGCAACTCCAAGTGTGATTTGGCCTTCCTGATTTCACTCCTGCACGCCTGAGCAATATTTTTATACTCCTCCCTGGTCATTTGTCCAATCTTCCACTTCTTATAAGCCTCTTTTTTGCATTTAAGATCAGCAAGGATTTCACTGTTTAGCCAAGCTGGTCGCCTGCCATATTTACTATTCTTTCTACACATCGGGATGGTTTGTTCCTGCAACCTCAATAAGGATTCTTTAAAATACAGCCAGCTCTCCTGGACCCCTTTGCCCTTCATGTTATTCTCCCAGGGGATCCTGCCCATCTGTTCCCTGAGGGAGTCAAAGTCTGCTTTTCTGAAGTCCAGGGTCCGTATGCTGCTGCTCTCCTTTCTTCCTTGTGTCAGGATCCTGAACTCGACCATCTCATGGTCACTGCCTCCCAGGTTCCCATCCACTTTTGCTTCCCCTACTAGTTCTTCCCTGTTTGTGAGCAGCAGGTCAAGAAAAGCTTTGCCCCTAGTTGGTTCCTCCAGCACTTGCACCAGGAAATTGTCCCCTACACTTTCCAAAAATTTCCTGGATTGCCTGTGCACCGCTGTATTGCTCTCCCAGCAGATATCAGGGTGATTAAAGTTTCCCATGAGAACCAGGGCCTGTGATCTAGCAATTTCTGCTAGTTGCCAGAAGAAAGCCTCGTCCACCTCATCCCCCTGGTCTGGTGGTCTATAGAGACTCCAACCACAACATCACCCTTGTTGCTCCCACTTCTCAACTTTATCCAGAGACTCTCAGGTTTTTCTGCAGTATCATACCGGAGCTCTGAGCAGTCATACTCCTCTCTTACATACAGATGGTATCCCATTTTCATATTCCCTCTGAACTGAGGAGCATGAAAACATTCAGGTAAACTTCTGGAAAATGTCATCTCTAATACTTCATTTGAGAAAAAATATGAAGTGTGATATTTTTGTTACCTTGGTTATTCTTCATGGTAAGCATATTCATTGCCCAGAATAATAATAGACGGAAAGGAAATATAATGCCTTACCCTATTCTGAATTCTTTGTGCACCCAAAACTTCTCTTAAAATCAAAGTTTGTTTTGGTTGCACAGGAATACCAGATTATACCTTTAGGAATAAACATGCTTTTAAGTTTCCTTCCAAAACACAATGTCAAGCTTTTAAAATGAAAGGGGGCAGAAACAGACTGTTATAAAATGAGGAAGTAAAGTGAGACAAACAATAAATGTCAGTGATTTCATTACTCAAAACAACACTTTGTCTCTATTTTAAAATGTACAATCTACTAGCTCGTGACCCACACACCAAATAGATTTGAGATATATATAAACTAATCATCTCACAGAATCTATATTTAAAGCACCATGATAGGCATGAAACAGGATATGCTGCTTTCAGAATTGGCAAAGTTTTGTGTCTCTGCACACTTTCCCTGATTAAATCATTAGTCTTTTACCATTGGTTCAAAACTTGCACTATAATCAAAATTACAAGAGCACGTAGATAGCACTCTAGAAGGAATAAATCTTCATTAGATACTTAGTGTTAATAAATATCTATCATCGGAAAAAACTGTTAATAGAAGGACATTACAGACTAATCAAGATGTCCTTGGTTGACTTACACAGTGGTATTTCACATAATGAGGATTGTGACAAAGTTTGTGTTCCAAAACATTTTATGTAATTTTAACCTTACTACTCACCAAGGTCAGTGCTAATCACTGCAGTCCAAAGCCATTAACTTTGAAAAGTTAAGACCTAAAAAAGTGCACTATTGAACTCAGCAAACACAAAGCGTCAACAAGGAGGCACTTTAACTGAATTCATTATTGCTGTGCTGTACAACACTGGCCTCTCAGGATACTAGTGCCCTTATGTGGACAGTCCATTTACTTTACAGTACAAAAGCATTCTATAAAGCACCCTATACACAATATACAGATTATTTCTTTAAAGAATTGCAAATCTCTAACTTAAGCCTAAAAACTTCATAAGACCCCAAATTGCTAAGAGAATTTGTGAAGACATAAATACCAAAAGATGCAGTCATTTGAAATAAAATTTTTGAAAATCAGTATCTTCTTTACTTAGCTTCCAAACCAAGTGTAACCTCTTTAGAGGGACTTCAGGAGAAGTCCTGGTCTACAGTGAAAGAACAGGAAGGATCATTACACCATGCCCAAAACTAATGAGGATAAAAACGGGGCCACAAGAAACATTAAAACTAAGAAAAACAGGAAAACACCTAGGTTAAAGATGTGAGCCATGTAGATAACAATATGAGTGGAGAGATGTGTTATTAGGCTATGCGAAGAAAATATAAACCAGTCAGAAGAAAAGAGTGTAGAGTGTGATTTTGGAAATGTAGCATGTAGATAGCATGAAATATACTGAATGTGGACCAGGGCAATGAATGTTCAGTTACATAATACATGTAAAAGCAAGGACAGCTTGTGCGCAATATACAGGTTATGTGAGCATGTAAGGGTATAAAAAACTGTTAATTACTGACCTCAAACAGAGCAACACAGAGTCTACACAGTCAAACTGGTATGGACCTGAGAACAACAGAAACAGCTTACCTGTGCCCCAGGACTGGGTAATGGAGCACTATCCTATCCTGCTCTATCTGTTTTACTTATGCTTTATGCTTTATTAAGGTGGTGATATATTGTACTAAACAATTTCTTAGTAAATCTTTAAAATAGGTTACATTTGGTAATTGGGTGTGGACCATGCTTTTCATCCAATAGGAAAATTATAAAGGAACACAGGGCTATCCAAGAGCCACTAAACTGATGCATAGATCAGTGGTCCTGATCATAGTAATACAAGGCAAATTCCCATGTGTATCATCTTGAAAATATATGTGCCACACTGAAACAGTGAGCACAAACACCTATGCCATTGACTCTCAGATAATCCACCTATATGGCAGGCAACATACATAGGGAAGAATAATCAGTATTCTGTGGTACAGTAACTCCTCATTTAACGTTGTTCCACTTAACGTTGTTTCAATTACGTCCCTGCTCAATTAGGGAACATGCTTGTTTAAAGTTGGGCAATGTTCCCTTATAACGTCGTTTGGCTGCCTGCTTGTAAGATTCTGTGGCAGAGCAGCGACCTTACAAGGGAGCATTGCACAAGTTCCGCTTCTCTGTCTCCTCCCCCTCCCTCCCAGCACTTCCCCCACCACCAAACAGCTGTTCGCGCTTCAGATTTTCTGGGAGGGAGGAGCAGGAGCGGGGAAGCGACGTGTCTCCACTCCTGCCCCTCCCTCCCAGAAAGTCCTAAGCGTGAAGTGCTGGGAGGGAGGAGCAGGAGCGGGGAAGCGACGCGTCTCCACTCCTCCCCCTCCCTCCCAGAAAATCCTAAGCGCCGCTAAACAGCTGTTTGGCAGCACTTAAGACTTTGGGTGGGGGGGGAAGGATGTGGCATGCTCCAGAGAGGAGGTGGAGTGGGGGTGGGAAGAGGTGGACCTGGAGTGGAGCGGGGACAGGAAGAGGCGGGCCTGGAGCATTCCCAGCAAAATTTGAGCCTGTTCTCTGGGGAAGCTGCCGCTACTGCTGCAAAGGTGCTTTCTAGCGTCCTTGCCTGCATCAGACTATGCCTGTGTGGGGTAAGCCGGGGCACTTCCCAACTGCAGTACAGTACTGTACAGTATACAGTATAATGCCTTTTGTCTGCCCCAAAAAAATTTCCTGGGAACCTAACCCCCCGCATTTACATTAAATCTTAATGGACAATTGGATTCGCTTAACATTGTTTCATTTAAAGTTGCATTGTTCAGGAACATAACTACAACCTTAAGTGAGGAGTTACTGTACTCAGCTGCAGACCAGCTGCCAATACACAGAGTGACCCTGATAGGGTTAGTAAACAGGTACAAATCAATGATAGCCAGTGGTAGCCGTCACACAATATGTTGATGACTGTGCCAAAGATATGACTGATTGATAATATGGTTGATAATAAGCTATAGATGCTTCATCTAACTGTGCTAGCTCTTTCCATAAGGACCTCAGATCAAAGACTAGCACATCAGCAGTTAGGTGTTGCACTGGCATAGGTACCTGAGTAGTTCCTCATGCCAGCTGGGTCAAATTCTGCATAAGGTACTTTTAACACGGTAATTTCTCCCATCAGGACAGAATTTATTCCATAGCATTTGTAGTCACCCAGAAGCTGCAGAGTGACCTATACAGCATCTTAGAGCACAGAAGCCAAGATCATCCCTTCCCACAGCAAAGCCTGTAGAATAGACACTGGGAGGAGCAAATCCCTGAGGACCCCTTGCTATATCATCTCTCCTTGCCATACATCCCACTGGGAAGGCAGAGTTTCCTTTCCCTGCAGAAAATAAGGATAAGACCCCATGCTGCTAGAACCCATGGGATCCATAGGAGGACCTATGCATTCAGTGCCCATTGCTTCCAGAACAGCCCTGGATCCATGTAGACAGACCCCTTAAACCCCTTTCCCCTATTCATCCAAAATCTCCCTGGAAATGTTGCTTCATATTTTATCCTTATTTCTAATGTTTAGTTTAATTATTTGGAATCTTAAAGGTGACCTGCAAGACTTTTGTGTCAAAAGATGTGTTTATTACCAAAGCAAGTAATCTATTAGTCCGAAAGATTAAGAGGTTGCCTGCAAGATGAGACTATACAGCAGGGTGCTTGAAATGCTTTCCTTTTGGTTAATGAATTGGACAGTTGCATTACATCATGCCACTAGATAGAGGACATAAGCTCAGAGCGGATTCACCATTCTAGACTCTCTGTTGCTAGAGGCTGTGATTGTCCTATAAACATATCTCTAAAATAAACATGAACATAGCTTCTAAGTTCTGTTTTTGTTAATAATTAACTAAAGAATCTAACTGAGGGCAGAACTAGGCCCTTAATATTTTAGGTCCCAACCTGAGAATAAGCTCTGCACAGACAGACTCCTGTGTCCACACAGAGCCCCTCTAAAGACAGTAGAAAAGTCAACAAGCCTCCACCAGGGTGCAGGGCTTCACCTGCACAAAGTTCACTGCAGGACTGGGGACTTTGATGCTAACTGGTCTCAATTCCTTAGGTAATCCTTATAATGTACTCATGACCTTCCTGCCAGAGTTGGGAAACTTTAGTATGCAACAAGATCATACTGACATAAAATAGTGCTCTACATGTACTGACTGAATTTTTAAACTACTTTTGGGAGCTAAATTCTTAAGTGAATCTAGTTCATCTGGCTGAGGAGTCTAAGCTAGTGTAACCTATACCTTCTTCCAGCCTCCTCAAGTTTTAAGGTGTATCAATAGATGCTATGTCTGTACTGCCCCTCAATTTGGACTACAGGAGTGTGAAGAGCAGTGCTCACCAAGAGCTGAGCTGTAACCCCTGAGTGGACACTGCAGGCATGAACTAAAAGACTCCTAATTCATATTAATATAATCCTGTTTGAAGAAGACTGCATTAATGTGAACTAGGAATGAACCAGGAACCTTTTATTTTGTGCCCAAAGCATCCACATGGGGGAGTTACAGTGCAGTACTTTGGTGCACACTGCTATTCACATCCACTTACCAATGTGTAATTCCCATCTTACCAAATTGAAGTCAAAGAAAGTTTCGTTGTTGACTTCAGTGAGAACGGGATTGAGCCCCCTATGCATATGAGTAAACCCACTGACGACAATGGGACAACATTGCCAATGTTGCCAACTTTTGTGATTTTGCCAAGTCTTCTGACATTTGGTGATTTGGCTCCAGCTTCTGGAGTCATACTGTAATCTGACAGTCTCAACTTTAATTTAAAATATGTTTGTTACTGTAGCAGGGTGGTCACCTGCTCCTGTCATAAAGGGCTTAAAACAGCACAGGAGAGGGCTGTGGCTGGAGGCAAGTAGCCCAGGCTGATTGGGGAAGCAGCCTCAGATGTGGCCAGTGGGCTAGGCACAGACAGGCACACTCTCTCTTGCCTTTGAGAGGGAGGGGCCTGGCTGCTGGGGAGCGTACCTTAGTACATGAGGTGGAGCAGGGCTGAGGGAAGGCCAGAGGCACTGGGGAGCTCCGGCCTGGAAACCCCCCAGGTTGCAGGCCTAGTATAAGGCCGAATAGGTACTGGGGTTACAAAGGGGCAGCCAAAGGATAGACAGAGGCAGCAGGTCCAAACCCTCCTTGCCAATGATGAATGGCTGATATACTGCAGTCTACCCCAGTGAATGGGGGCTAGATGGGGACTGGGCAGTAGCCATATACTGAGGTGAGGTGGGGATAGGGGGTGGGTGTTCCCCTGGAAGGAGGAGACCCAGAGATTGGGGTTACTGCCAGGGGGCAGCAACCCAGTGGAAAGGGGCACTGGGGTCTGGGAGGGACATGGGGGCCCAGCGATAGCGAGACACCGGCCGACAGAGGGCACTCTGGAGGCTGGAAGCTAATTCCCTGAGACACCAGCAGAAGGCGCCGCAGAGGTGAGTCTCGCATTGCTACATTGACCTAGTGGATAGAGCACCGCAGTATATTCCCAGTTCTGCTACTGGCCTGCTGGATGACCTGGGCAAGTTACTTAACCACTCTCTGCATCAGTTTCCCCATCTGTAAAATGGGGGTAATGATACTGACGTCCTCTGCACAGCACTTTAAGATCTACTGATGAAAAGCAATATATAAGAGCAAGATATTATTATGGATGCGGAGAAAAGCTTGAAAGTTTGAACCCCAAAGGCTCAAAACCCAGCCCTTAATATATCTGAAGACCATTATCAGAGCCCTCCATCTTCTTTTTTCAAGACTAAACATGCCCTAGTTTTTTAACCTTTCCTCATAAGTCAGATTTCCTAAACCTTTTATCATTTTTGTTGCTCTCCTCTGGACTCCCTCCAGTTTGTCCACATCTTTCCTAAAGTGTGGTGCTCAGAACTGGACACTGGACTCCACCTGAGGCCTCACCAGTGCCGAGTAGAGCAGAATATGGATTACCCTGTAGCTTGCCACTAAAGCCTGTGCTTTTTTTTCCCCTCTCCCAAGTAAATTTCATGAGTCCTATTCACCTCTGATAAATAACTAAACTGCTTTCTCTTTCAATCAAAACTATTTCAGTTAAGAAATACTTAAGATATAGTGTTAATGGAACAAGAACATTAATTACAGCTACAAGCATTCTATGAATATGACAATAAAATCAGCTGTGTTTTGTGTATTGACTTCACTTCATACTATACCACTTTTCTTTCAAAAGCAACAGGTATGATATTATTTATATTATCTGTTCAAACAGGTAACATTCTTACACAAACACAGGGTAGTCTACACTACGAAATTACTCTGATTTTACAGAAGTCGATTTTTGGGAACAGATTGTATAACGTCGAGTGCACCCGTCCACACTAAACACATTAATTCGGCGGTGTGCGTCCATAGAACCGTGGCAAGCATCGACTTTCGGAGCGCTGCACTGTGGTAGCTATCCCACAGTTCCCGCAGTCTCTGCTGCTCATTGGAATTCTGGGTTGAGCTCCCAATGCCTGATGGGGCCAAAAATTTGTCGCAGGTGGTTATGGGTAAATGTCGTCAGTCAACCCCCTCTCCGTGAAAGCAACAGCAGACAATCATTTCGCGCCCTTTTCCCTGGATTGCCTGAGCAGACGCCGTAGCACGGCAAGCATGGAGCCCGTTCTGCCTTTTTTCACTGTCACCCTATGTCTACTGGATGCTGCTGACAGACGCGATACTACAGTGCTACACAGCTGCAGCTCCTTGCCTTTGCAAGTTTGCAAAGACAGTTACCAGTCATACTGTACCATATGCTGCTGTCATGGGTGCTCCTGGCCGGCCTCCGTGAGGTCGGTAGGGGGCACCTAGACAAAAATGGGAGTGACTCCCCAGGTCATTCTCTTCTTTAAGTTTTGTCTAATGGAGATTCAGTGCTGCCTAGAATATCAGGCAAGCCTACTAAAGAACCACAGAACCAAACAGCTGCTCCGGGTCAGAGCCCCAGACATCCTGTAGAAATGATGAGCTGCATGCCATTCTAGGGGGTGCCCGTACAACAACCCTACCCATTGCTTCCCTCCTCCCCCACCCCTCCTGGGCTACCTTGGCAGTTATCCCCCCATTTGTGTGATGAAGTAATAAAGAATGCATGAATTTGAAACAACATTGACTTTATTGCCTCTAAAAGCCGAGATCAAAGGGGGGAGGGGAGGGCGGTTGGCTTACAGGGAAGTAGAGTGAACCACCATTCTGCACTTGCTCAGCCTATAGCCTGTCCATCACGGCCTTGGAGATTTTTTCAAATGTTTTGGCATTCCGTCTTTTGGAACGGAGTTCTGATAGCATGGATTCGTCTCCCCATACAGCGATCAGATCCAGTACCTCCTGTACAGTCCATCATGGAGCTCTTTTGCGATTCTGGGACTGCATAGTTACCTGTGCTGATGAGCTCTGCATGGTTACCTGTGCTGATCAGCTCACCATGCTGGGCAAACAGGAAATGAAATTCAAAAGTTCGCGGGGCTTTTCCTCTCTACCTGGCCAGTGCATCCGAGTTCAGATTGCTGTCCAGAGCGGTCACAATGGTGCACTGTGGGATAGCTCCTGGAGGCCAATACCGTCGAATTGAGTCCACAGTAACCCTAATTTGAACCGGCAATGTCGATTTCAGCGCTACGCCCCTCGTCGGGGAGGAGTACAGAAATCGATTTTAAGAGTTCTTTATGTCGACAAAAATGGCTTTGTGTGGATGGGTACAGGGTTAATTTGATTTAATGTTGCTAAATTCGACCTAAACTCGTAATGTAGACCAGGCCACAGTTTGGCTCTTTTTATGCTGCATATATTTCTTGCAATAACTCATTTAAATGTTAATCAAACTTTCCTATCCAGTTAGGGCTAGTCTATACTGGCAATGCTAAAGCGCTGCTGTGGCAGTGCTTTAACATGCCTTGTGTGGTCGCGGTGCAGCACTGGGAGAGAGCTCTCGCGGTGCTCTAAAAAACCCACCTCAATGAGGGGCATAGCTCCCAGCGCTGGGGCACTGTTTACACTGGCGCTTTACAGCGCTGCAACTTGCTGCCCTCAGAGGGGTGTTTTTTCACACCCCTGAGGGAGAAAGTTACAGCGCTGTTACTTGCCAGTGTAGACAAGCCCTTAATGTTCCAAGCTCTGATAATCAACTCCTCTAGTAAAGGAAAAGTAGGAGGTGGGGGTTACTGGGAGGGAGAACTCTTTAAAGGTTAGCCTTGGGCTGTTTTGGTGGTTTGCAAATGAGTTTGGGTCTAAAGAACAATGATACAATGCAGCTGCATTCAAAAGACTGTTTAGTATTATTTGCATAATTACAGTAGTATAGTTAAGATGGTTTCCAACATGGAGGACAATCCTCCCCATGCTTATTTCTATCAATCTTCATAATCTACACTGGTTGAAAATCAATGCTATCAACCATTCTCTCTGTGCATTCAAAAGATACTCTGAAAGGGGTATATTTATCTGTGGCTGCTGAAGGCACTATGATGATACATTCATTCTCTTCCACATATTAGATCTATTTATGAATTACTTTCAGTAGTTTTCTTTTATGCTGGACTGTTACCCGGGGTTCTTTCAACCCAAAGCTATTGGTAACTTTTACTCTGTGCGAGGTGGTGTCAGGAAATAAATCAGGGGAGACACGGCCGTCCGACCGATAGATGGCGGCACAAACAGGACAACACAAGAGTGCTTTCACTTAAAGCTACACTTTACTTAGTCTCAAGCACTTACACATGTCCACAACAGATTAGTAAAACACCCTCAACCCTTCATAATTAACAAATTTGAATGTGGCTCTCAAGTGACACAGTAGCAGGCTTCTGGTGGCCAAATCTTCTGTCATAGAATGACATGTCCCTTAAAGAAAACTTGTTAAACAAACAGTTCCAATGGGCAAGCAAGAGGCTCCTTCTGATTATTGATTAACTAGGTGTGGGTTTTTCCAGAGTTTGCAGCCTTGAGACCCCAATAGACATTCCTGAGGCACATCTTTTAAAATGCATGTATCAGCAACTTCAACACAATTCTTATCAGGAAGGATGCGAGGTCAAGCTGCCCTTTCTGTGGCACCCCAAAACTCCCCCCTTCCTGCCTTGGTTAAGCTGAGACTGCTGAATGGCCAATTTACAGCTTGCTGAATAGGCTGCCTTTAACAATAAGCCGTCGTGGTTTCAGGCACTTTACTGGTTTGCCAAAGTTTCCCCGTACAGGGCAACAGCTGCACATGCTTAAATTAGATAACAGATCTTTACCTGAAGATTTGGTCACAGATCCTTCAGCTAGTTTTACATTTGTTTTAGAAAATTACTTCTGCTTTCTACATATTCCTAACAATTCACTCCTATTTATATCACTTTCTATTTGCAAATACACACATTTGTAAAAGCAAGGCTTAAACTCTTCAGACTTGCTTACATGGGTGGTGCATGACTCCTGCATTTTGGGAGACTGGGCACGAGTGCCAGAAGCTCCCTAGAAATAGGGGGTGCACTAGTGCCCAGACTGTGGCCTCACCCCCTACTCCACCCTGAGGCCTGCTCCCTCTTGGGACCCTTCCTTGAAGAACCCCTGCCTGCACCTCTCCACCCCCTCACCCCCAGGGCTTCCATCGCTCACACCTCTCCACCACCATGAGAGCCCCCCTGCGCACCCGCTGCTCACACTTCTCTGCCCCAGGCAGTTGAGGGGGCCTCAGAGGAGGGGGTGGAGAGGTGCGAGCAGCAGGCAGAGGGGGCCTCTGGGAAAGATGCAGAGTGGGAATGGAAGAGGCGGGACAAGGGCAGGTCCACGGGGGAAAAGGCAGAGCAGGGGCGGGAAGAGGAGTAGTATGGGCAGTAAGGGAAGAGGAGGAGCAGGAGAAGCAACATGGTGTGGGTGGGGCCGTGGCTCAGGTGCCCTTTTGGCAGCAGTACTTCTCCAAAGGGTGGCGCACCACATCCTGTTTGGGGAGGCCTGGCCTCTTATAGCTGCCGCCCATGCTGACTTGGTAAGTTAAAGGTTGGCAGGGATCCATTCCACAATCCTAGGACCGAACACTGTACTTTGGTGGGGAGGGGTTGACAAAAACATCTGTAATCACTTAACTAAATTCAGATAACATGTTAGACTCCGTTACACTAATTTATAGTCCCATACACTCAGACCGACAGCCTTACTCAGTGTTAAACTAGTGTAACTTGCATGCTGAGGAGCTTGAAGGTGTATTAAAGAAGCATTTAAAGTAGAATGGGAGCTACTTTAATTTGATATTCTTGCTCCCTGCTTTTAGTCATTTTGCTTTTTATGCTTCTCTCTTCTGGCTCCTCAGTGTATGAATCATTCTAGCTTAGACTCCCTAAGACTGACCCAGTGGGCTAAATGCAGAGCTGATATGGCATGTGTCAGTTACATGCTGGCAAGTGGGTGTGAGTCCATGTAAATCACTCTATGCAGCCTTACATCAATTTATATGCTCCTTTCATGTTGATCTGGACAGAAGAAGTTGGAAGTATACCAACTTGCACTCTCTCTAGATTCTCAAATTTGCTTCAACTCACTTAGGCTGACCTGTTAAACCCTCTAGCTTTAAAAGACTCCAAGCCAAACCTCCAAATTTGAGGTGTTCAAAATTTTGATCCAGATCTGAATTTTGTAGCTTGAGCTAACCTTTATTTAAACTGAAAAGAAGTCCACTACGCTACTATGACAAGGTCAAAGAGCTATATAAGTAGAAGATGATGATAAATGTGACAGCAGCCACTGAAAGCAATGGATTTTGACTGACCACCATGTGTTAGAATATAGCTGAGTTTGTAACCATGACACAGGTTATTTGAATGGGATCAGAAAAAAAGCTCAAGTTTTTTAGTCTTATGTGTTTGACTGTCACTATAAACATATCAGCACACAAAAAGTTTGGTCCATTCTCAATATGTTACTAATAAACTAGCTGTTGCTAGTGCGAAATTCAGGTGCCACTGAGCATCTCAAAATTCCTGCTTGTCTGCCACCTAACCCTGTAGATGCCTAAATTTCCATCCTAAAAGTCTCCCAGGTTCCTGCGTCTGGGCATGTACACAATGCCTCACTCTAGGCATCCAGACACCTATCTCATACCTGAGCCCCAGCAAGAGCTTCAAGCCAAGGGAAGATTGGTGTTCCCCTGCCTACCTTGCTTGCGGGGCCAGGGCCGGATTTCCAGTTAGGCACAGTAGGTACGTGCCTAGGGGTGCTGGCTTTCTAGGGTGGCCTAAAAGTTAAACGTGGGTTAAAAGTTTCATTTTTATGGAAAATACAAATGTCAGCTGTAGGCGGATGGGGGGGTGAAGATGCTGTGCGTAAGCACACATAAGGTGTAAATTTGGCCCTGTGTGGGACCCAATCTTGTAGATATGCTCTGGCATTTCTCCCAGGAGGCAGAGGGGGAATCAAACCTGCACATTCTGGGTGAATATCCTAACCATAGGGCTAAAGTTATGAGGGAGGTACCACTGCTTCCTCCTCCAGCATTTCTTGCCAAAAAAAATTGGCTTAGCTGCTCAACTACAGGACAGGGTTCACAGCTGTGGGTCCCAAGCAAAGGTAGGTGCCTAAGTCCCAGAGAGGGGCAGGGCTTAGGCCTTTGTCCTTACCCCACCCATGTGACCCCGGGAAGTGCTCTTAACCCCATTTCACAGATAGAGAACCGAAGAACAGAGAGACACTAACATTGGGATTTTCAAAGGCTCTTAATGGGTTAAGTGTCTAAGTCCTATTGATTTCACTAGGAACTAGGCACTTAATCTTCTTAGGTACTTTTGAAAATCCCACTATAAGTAACTTGCCCAATGTCCCACAGGAAGTCTGTGGTAGAAGATCTGATATGGAAGTCATTCAGACCCAATAGACATGGAACTCCACAAACCCGCTTCTCAGAGTAGAATTGCACTTTAATGTAGTCTGCTTGTATATATTTCTTCTTCTTCTTCAAAAAGGCATAGCTGAAGAGGGCTTGTCTGTGTGTGCCAGCCCAGGCTGGATTGGGAGAAGACTGGGGAATCAAGATTCTCATGGGGAAATAGAAAGATCTTCAAGAGGAAATGTGCTAACAGAATTTTATTTGAACAATGAACAATGTGAGAGTGATGATTGGTAGATACAGCAAAAAAGCATTAAGAAATATTCATGCAAATAACACCAATGAATTTTATTTGAAAGCATTTGCAAGGCTCTATTATTTGAATTTTGGACAGGCAAGGTTTTGATAACACAAATGTTTTTTGGGGGAAGGGGGAAAACTAATATGCTTGTTTACCTAAACATATACTTGTTAATTTTTAATACATTTCTTCACACAGAAATATGCATGTCCAGATACAGATATGAGAGCTCTGCAAGAGTACATATTCATAGCACATACTATATGTTCATCCAGGCAGGGAGAAACCAAAATCATGCAAATTTGGATACCAATCACACAATTCTAATAGGACTTGATCCAGCTCCCATCCAAGTCAAAAAAAACCTCCACTAATGTGAACTGGAAGTAGATTGGAACCATAATGCACAAGTGAACCACAAATGTATACTCACAAAGAACAGTTCACAAGCATCCCAAGGATTGAAGTTTGTTTGTGTGAAGTATTCAAACAATATACTACAACTCAAAAAAGTTTAGATTTGCAGGTGCAAACAGTGGTCATGGCTTTCATAGATGTCTGTCTATTTCATTTATGTACACAAATGGCAGTGGTTCACTCAAAAATTTGGATGTGCAGATTTAGAGGCCGCATTGGAAGACAAGGGCATTAAAGTGTATTGTTTAATTTTAAAGCAGCTAGAACATTTTTGTAGATATATTATTGGTGGATAGTTCCCAGATAGGCACATAAAATGAGACTGAAACATAAATACTGATATTGCCAGCTTGTTTCTAATATATTATGGGAAGTGATCAGAGCATTCGTTCAAAGTGTCAAAAGGTGAATGCCTGTCAGTCTGAAATCTACAAGGCCGGTAGTAGTCCTGAAAATCATGATAGGATATATAAGTAGTGATTATTCTTCTTAAAAATGCTTCTTAATACAATAATTACTGATATGTCCCTTCCACATGTGGAAATGAATTGAGAAACTCCTAAGGACCATGACCCATGCAACTGACCACTTAAAGACAGGATTATCTCAGTTCTGGATGCGGTATAGACATACCCTTACTTGCGCCTTAATTTTGAGCCACAAATTTTACTTCCACTTATCTCATCTTTATTCTCTTGCATATGAAAATACATTATGCACCTTCCTTCAACTAAGAATTCAGGCAATCAGACTCCTCTTAAGGAGGCTCCAAGACAGAGCTTCTGGCCACGGGGGCCTCATTCTGAACAAAGCATTTAAGTCTGTGCCTAACTTTAAACATGTGATTAGTTGACCATTGAAGTCAAAGGGTGTACTTCTATGCTTCATGTCGTGTTTTCCTGGATCAAGGCCTTCCACTGGTGTAAATTGGGAGTAACTCCATTACAGCCAATGGAGTTACACTAGTGTAAAATCATGAGTCCCCACTGGTAAGCCTCTACAAATACTCACTCACCAACAAACTACATGCTTCCAGTAGCTCAATTCACATTTAGAAACTGCTCAGAAAGCTAATTCACTCTGCCTAGTGAGCTAGAACAGCAGCTCAATAAGATTGTTACACACGAGCTGTCCTACCACATTACCATTAGAGGATGGATCAGATATGCTTTCAAGTTAAAGTGCTATTCTGTTCTGAAAAGTGATTGCACTAAACTAAATTGGCATCTTCTTACTCCAAAGATCAGTTTCCAGATAATATTCAGCATCATCTCTGCTGACTTGACTGACTGAAGTTTAACTCTCCATTTAACTCCTGTTAGCACTGCAAAGCCAACACGGATATGGGCAAGGAAACTGGACTTTTTTTTCATACTTAGACACATCAATAAATGTGTTGCTTCAATTCCTATTTCAGAGCCAAATTATGCCCTCTGTAATAACTGTGCAACACAATGCATGACAATTAGATATATCTGTGCAACCTCTTTGCCCATAATGGGGTTGCACAGGTATAACAGTGTGATGGTTCTTGAGGTATCCAAGACTGTGAGTTACCCAACCCGTACTGCCACCTTCAATGAGGGGATGGATTGTTTGTGTTTAATTGGGTGTCAGGTCCCTGACACCATCAGCCTGTTAGCCACCCAAACAATCTCCTCTGAGATATGCCAGCCCTGACTTTGCCATGGGGGTTAACAATCAATATACCTTAGTCCCCAAGTCCAGCCCCTTCGCCACTGAACACTCACAGAAATACCAGGCCTGCTGTCCCCAAAAGGGACAGTGAACACACAAGCTTGTATGATTTGACTCAGAATCAGCACCTTGCCCAATACCACAGCACTGAGATATATTTATAGAGTAAACAGAAATAAGTTTATTTTCAAAGATTCAAGAGACAGTGAATAAGGATAATGAAAACAAAATGGTTACATAACAAACAAAATCAAAACAGGCTTTCTAGAGACTAAACTTAACAGGCTACGCTCCTGTCTAAATACAGTGGTGTATTATCTCCTAGGCCAACAAGGCTTAGCCCTAGGGCGGCAAATTTGCAGAGGCGGCAAATTTATAATAACAGCATTTTTGTAATCGCAGCATCAGTGACACCGCGATTCTACCAGTCATAGCGCATATTGAAACCACCAATGACGGCGCAACGCCATTTAGTAAATATACTCTTGAGAATCCTAAATGTTGTTAATATGACCGGAAGGAAGAAATTAAGCGGTTCTCAGTTTTGGAACCATGCGCGATCCCACGCTATAAATGAAATCGGGCTATACAGACGTACATTCAGGCGAGGGTCCGCTGTACTTGTAATTTTATTTATAATAAAACTTGTAAACGTTCAATTATTTTAATGATATTTGATTCATTTTAGCACAAATGAATTTGTAAAAAAACTAAAACAAGTTCATATGGGACCGGGGTGGCAATTATTTCAGGGCCTAGGGACGGCAAAATCATTAATCCTCCACTGTCTAAATATGTTTTATCTCACCCAAAGTCTTTTGCAACATCTTACATCAAGATAAGCAGAGAGCCCATGTTCATTAAAGACGCAGTCCATTTACTTCCTAGGGGCAGGATATGGGGGTATCTTTTTGCCTTCTACTTATATCCCCAAAGTTCATTGTCTGTATGCAGAGACAGTAAATGGCCCCATTGCTTTTTTCCTGTGTCCTGCTTTTTGCCTGTTGATTTCAGCTCCCTCTGCTGATCTCACACATAGATGGTTCAGCCACTGTGTTGGTTGACAGTGCTTAATTGACACGTTGACAGAGAGACAGGTGAGTAAACCTCTTTTATTTGACAGAAAACCGGTTTGTCAACCCTGTCTTGATAAAAGCTTTAACACACATTCTCAGGATACATACATAACTCCTTACACAGTATCTGTGCATACATTTCAAAATGGTATTAATGACCAGTAAGACCCTGGCTTTTCATTTAAGATCTCACATTCCATTCTTTGGTGAAGCAAAATCTACATACCAAGATCAGGGTATTCTTGTCACCTTCCTTGCCTCTTGGCACTGAGAGATTTCTGGGTAACAAACAAAACATACTTTCAAAATAGAAAGGCATAGTTCTACCTTCTATTTTTTTCTCCATACATAAAGAGCAAACAAATGCAGCCTGGATGACTTATCTTAGACTGAATTATTTATTTAGATGTAAAATAATAAAAAGACATATCCAGGGCTCTAGTGTTCTAAGAAAGTATACTTAGATTGTAAATTCTTTGCAGCTGGGGCCCTCTTTTTGTTCTGTGTGTGTACAGCACTCAGCACAATGGGGTCCTGGTCCATGACTAGGGCTCCTAATTGTTAACAACATAAGAACAGTCATACTGGGTCATACCAATGATCCATCTAGCCCAGTATCCTGTCTTCCAACAGTGGCCAATGCCAGAGGGAATGAACAGAACAGGTAATCATCAAGTGTTCCATCCCCCATCAACATCAAGTGATCATCCCACAGTCAACCTGTGGAACTCTTTGCCAGAGGATGCTGTGAAGGCCAAGACTATAACAGGGTTCAAAAAGGAACTAGATAAGTTAATGGAAGGGATGTTATCACTTTACAAATAATAAATCATGAACAATGCAATAAATATAATGAAATCCCAGCATTCAAGTAATCAGTTCAGCAGGAACTCAGCCAGAAAGCCATCCACCTATGGAAACTCCTTCCCACCCCTTCATTGTAATAGACAAAACAAGATAAAAACAGAAAGTAAAGTCTCCATGTGAGAGCACAGCATGTCTCCTCTGACATCCTTCACTGACCTCTGCCTCACAATGACTGCCAGAAACTAATGACATCAAGTTTCTAGAAATGTGGCGGTACAGTACACTAAATATAAATAATAATAAATACAATCTACACATTCCGCACAGCTGAAAGTTTAATTTGTAGATAACAGAGTTGTAGAGGGTTTGTGAGGATGTATGAGAAGGAAAGATTCAGCTTGACTTTCAGGTCCCTGGGAAAGCTTTTGGGGCAGATAGATATATATTTTCTATCATGTTATTTGTAAATCAAACATAGAGATGCAACAAACATGGAAGTCTCTGATGCCATTTTTACAGTTTCATAGTAAAACCTTGCTTTTAGAGCTCATTTCCCATCCCAGTCATTCACAGATGTTTGAGACAAACATTCCTTAACCAGCTCTGTTTTAAAGCTGTACGCATACGCATGTTCATGTCACCAGCCAACAATGTACTGTATATTCAGTACTGAGAGATGAACTTTGAATTTTGATTTCTAAGACAACAGCACTAACAGCTCAATCCATAGAGTGAAGTATTGTACAGGTACGTTGATCTGTCACATTTTCTTTGCTATAAGCCAGCATGCCATATGTACACACAGATTCAACAATAATCATATTAGCATCAGCCTGCTTAGAGCAAAGAACTGTAAGTGGCTGGTTGCAAATTCTCCTTCAGAGATCAAACGTGTAATTTTATCGTGACCTATATTTGTTTGGGGCTGAGAGTCTCAAATGTAACCTTGAAATCTTTGGAACACACAAGTTACTGTATATCTGATCCAAAGCCCATTAAAGTCAATGAAAAGACTCCCATTGATTTCAGAGGGCTTTGAATCACATGAGCAGAGATGCATGATTTCCATACAATACATTTGTCGGTAATGGAACATATATAGTTTCCAATTAGATGTCCAAAGACTGACGATGTCTGCAAGTAGATTAAATTTTTGGATAATTTGTCTAGTTTTTAGAGATTAATTTTTAAATGTTCCTAATGAACAAAGATTTTAAAAGGCTCTTTTTACCCCTTTTGTAAAGTGCATATTTTTGTGACATTGTTCAGCACTTCATAGTAATAGAGAAACAAAATGACTGTAGCAGAAAAGATTAAGCCAGTCTAAGGAGTATGGACATTCTCCTGCACTTTACATTAATATGCATCATGAAACAGCCATTTTCACACCAGAAGGTCCCAAATAAAGTTGGTGACTATAACCAGAAATGTAATTGTGCATCAGTTTGAAAGAATGAAATCCTATAACAGGACATTATTAGTTCCCTTCAGGTTTGGATTAGCCAAAGGTAATTTACACTCAAAAGGAGAACATCACAACACAGATAATAAAGGTCATCCTATTTACTGGAATAAACTGTCCACTCTGTTTTAAAATTAGCTAAACCATTGTTGACCAGGACATGAGTTATCATGTAAGTTCCACTGAAATATGGCAGACATCATTGAGGAATGGAGGTCTAGCAGAAAATGGTTAATTGATATATAAAATAATACCACCTAGCTCTTCTATGGTGCTTTTCATCTGCAGATGTCAAAATGCTTTACAAAAAGGTCAGTGTCATTACCCCTATTTTAAAGATGAGGAAACTGAGGCACAAGGAGGCAATGTGACTTGTTCAAGGTCACCCAGTAGGCCAGTGGCAGAGGTGATAAATTAATCTAGATATGAGTCCCTGTCCAGTGTTCTATCCTCTAGACAACACTGCCTCCCTGAAAAATATTATTAAAACAGTGAAGATTACATTAGCAGTTATAGTTACTGGTGATGTACAATGAAACAGATACCTTCTGAAGACTGCAGCAGAGGAAAAAAATAAAATAAATGTAAAATAAAAATAAAAAATTTTTGCCGGCTTCCTTACCAAGCCTCATTGCCAACAACATCCACATATAATCAGAACCAGCACATTGTAAGATGGCTATTAGAAAACCTGCTACTCCTAAAGAAAAAACACATTACCCGGGCTTTATATTAAACTAGTGAATCAACAATTACCCATTAATTGTATTACCCCATTAATTGCACAAATTACACAATAATGACTAGACTCAATAATGAGATTGTTGTGCTGTGAAGTGTGTAATAAATTGTTAAAAAAGGAGAACAGAATGAGGGTATTAAAAAGCATGCAACATATCTAAGATGTCTGAAGGGAGTTCTTCATGACAGATATATGGTTGTCATTAAGGTGTAATCCATCATTTAGTTTAATTATCCCTGGTAATACTTTGGGTGAAAGTGTAAGCTTTCTGAGGAAAGAGCAGCTTGTGTCTTCCTGAGAGCAAAACTAAAATCCTGGTTAGACATAGATCCTATCGATCTAGAACTAGTTATAGATATAATGTTAGTAGTATGAAAGAATGATGATTCCCCAGCCCCCATTAGCTCACTTCTATCCAATAGATTTACATCTTGCAAAGACAATATATACAGCCAGTCATTATCAAGCCCCCTCTCACTGCATTACACCAGTACTCTAGTGATTGTCAGGCAGGGTTAAATGAGAGACAAGGTGGGTGAGATATCTTTTATTGGATCAACTTCTTTTAGTGAGGCCTGGTCTATACTACCCGCCTGAATCGGCGGGTAGAAATCGACCTCTCGGGGATCGATTTATCGCGTCCCGTTGGGACGCGACAATCGATCCCCGAATCGGCGCTCTAACTCCACCAGCGGAGGTGGTAGTAAGCGCCGCCGACAAAAAGCGGCAGAAGTCGATTTTGCCGCCGTCCTCACAACGGGGTAAGTCGGCTGTAATACGTCGAATTCAGCTACGCTATTCACGTAGCTGATTTTGCGTATCTTAAATCGACTCCCCGCTGTAGTGTAGATGTACCCTGAGAGAAACAAGCTTTTGAGACTAACATATTTATTAGAGCATAAGCTTTCGTGGACTACAGCCCACTTCTTCGGATGCATATAAATTTGTTAGTCTCTAAGGTGCCACAAGTACTCCTGTTCTTTTTGCGGATACAGACTAACACGGCTGCTACTCTGAAGCTTTTGAGCTTCTACAGAGCTCTTCTTCAGATCTGAGAAACATACTCAAAATGTCACAGCTAAATACAAGGTGGCATAAGTAGTTAGCACATATTTCAAGGGACTATTCATGGTGAAGTGGCCCGTTAAGCACCCCTCCCCTCATAGCAGGGAAAGGAGGGAGGGGGAAGGCAGCTAGAGGGGGGTTGTAAGTGGATTATAGACCCTTGTAATAAGCTATAAATCCAGTGCCTCTATTCAGACCATGACTTTTAGTGTCTAACAAAGTTATGAATTTAAGCTTCCAGGCTTGTCTTTTGAAGGTGCTGTGCAGGTTCCCTTTGAGGATGAGGACTGAGAGGTCAGATATAAAGTGACTGTTTTGTGAAAAGTGTTCACCCACAGGTGACAGGGTGTTATTATCATTTATCATTTTCCTGTGGGAGTTCAAGAGCATTGTCTGGTTTCACCCACATAGTTATTATTGGAGCATTTAGTGCACTAGTGTCATTCACACTGGTGTCAATCAGGGCTGTGTCATTGCTCCAACACTCTTCTCCATTTACCCTGCCATGATCCTGATTCTCATCCATAACTACCCTCCTCAATCTCCCGTGGGCTAAACCCACTTTGTCAGATGCGTCTGATGAAGTGGGTTTTGGCCCATGAAATCTTATGCCCAAATAAATTTGTTAGGCTTGGTCTACACTACCCGCCCCAATTCGAACTAAGGTACGCAACTTCAGCTACGTGAATAACGTAGCTGAAGTCGAAGTACCTTAGTTCGAACTTACCTTGGTCCACACGCGGCAGGCAGGCTCCCCCGTCGACTCCGCGGTACTCCTCTCGCCGAGCTGGAGTACCGCAGTCGACGGCAAGCACTTCCGGGTTCGACTTATCGCGTCCAGACTAGACGCGATAAGTCGAACCCAGAACTTCGATTTCCAGCCGTCGAACTAGCTGGTAAGTGTAGCCAAGGCCAAAGTCTCTAAGGTGCCACAAGTACTCCTCGTTCTTTTTGCTGATACAGACTAATACAGCTAATACTCTGAAACCTGTCCTCAATCTCCCTCGTCTCCAAACAAAATCTAATATCATGAGAATTGGCATCACTGATCTTCAGTATGCAGATGACTGTCATTCTCGCACACACAGAGGCCGACCTGCAAAGTACCCTAAATCTTTTTGCAGATGCCTATCATAGCCTGGGTCTCTCTCTCAACATTGGGAAAACCAAGGTACTCTACCAGCCCTCACCCGCACAAACTACTTTTCGTACTCCACAAATCACTGTCAGTGGAAAACCCCTGGAAAATATGAACCACTTTCCGTACCTTGGCAGTCACCTCTCCCAAACAGCCAGCATTGCAACAGAAATTGAATACAGGATCCGCTGTGCTAACACATCTTTTGGAAGACTACTCAAACGAGTCTTCAATTACAGGGATCTACAGACAGGCACCAAGATCTTGGTTTACAGGGCAGTTGTCATCCCCAACCTTTTCTATGGGTGTGAGACCTGGGTAACCTATAGACGACATCTCTAACCTGAAATGGCTGGAGTGGTTTCAACAGCACTGCCTCAGATGGACTCTCAAGACCAGCTGGGAAAACCAACTCACTAACATCAGCAGTATAGAAGCACAGGTCATGAACACCAACTCCACTGGTCTGGCCACTGTGCACGTATGCCTGACACTCGCCTCCCGAAGCAAGTACTCTTCTCTCAGCTAAGTCAAGGAAGAAGGGCTTGCAAAGGGCAGTGGAAGTGCTTCAAAGACATACTGGAAGTACACCTTAAAAAGGGAGGCATCAACCCAACAAATTGGGGGGATTCGGCCCAGAACAGAACACTGTGGCGCCACCCCATACACCAAGCCACAGCCCACTTTGAGGAGAACAGACATGCTCATGAGACAGAGAAGTGGCAAAGGAGGAAAGAAAGGGCACAGCACTCCAGCCAACATCTATGTCTCCTCCAAGATTACACCTGTCACTTCTGTGGGAAAATCTGCAGGGCACGAATTGGACTCCTCAGCCATTTAAAAACCCACCAAAAAACCCGCTGGCAGACATCATCCTCGCATAAAGGGGTAGCCAAAGAAACACTGGATGAGGGGCTAAACTCTCGGTTCAAGGGCTGCAGGGGTTTAACAGGACTTTTCCTGCCATTGCTCCTCTCACCTGTCAGTGGCCACTGTGGCTCCTGGTACCATAACAGAGCAAGAAGACTGTCCCTCAGTGCTCTTCCAGCTGGTGCACACAAGCAACATACAGTAGGAAGAAGCAGCCTGATTTAATGCAGAGGGATTAATGGGGTAGACTTTGTGGCTGGTCCCCATAGAAAATAACAGACAATAACAGATAACAATTATTTAATTAGCTCAAGCAGCAGAAGTCAGAGCTGTAGATCTAATGGTCCCATACCTGCTGATGGCCTATGCTGGAGTCAGTATAGTTCCCCAGGATTGATTTTCTGATTTTGTTTTGTTTTTTCAGTTTGCTTTTTAAAAACTTGGGAAATCACATGCGAAAACATTACAGTTAAAGAACATTAAGATTACAAAGTCAAGCAATCAACAATTCAGAAATGCAATAATTAAGATTGCCTGGGTAACCTTAATTCAGCCCCTTATTCATATGCTCTATGATATAGTCTTTAATTCCATGATCACATACTGTTTTTTCCACAGGACCTCTGTCTCAGTGCACAGAATACACCTGTTTTGGGATGAATCAAGATTGTGTAGTGAAGGAGGCTGTGGTCTGTAGGACCCCTGCCTCAATTGTTGCTGATGTTGGAAAGTGTGTGGTAAATGAGGCAGACGATTGCAGGAAGAGAAAAAATGACCTCATGGTTAAGGCAGCTGAACGCTGCCCTAGACAACTGGATTCTATCCCAGCCTCCACCCAGAGTTCCTGTGTGATGCTAGTTCCTATGTATAGGCGAGTCACAAACCAATTTTTTTTTTTATATAGTGGCCAGCAATTGGGTGCTAAACTTGAAAAACCTGATGACTGATCTGCAGAGTGCTGCGCTCTGAAAAATCAGGTCCTACACATCTCAATTGGAGCATCTAAAATTAGTGGACACTTGACAATTTCGATTCCCTTACTCTTCCTGTGCCTCAATTCCTCATCTGTAAAATGGGGACAATACTACTCATTTCACAGGGTTGGTGTAAAGATAAGTTCATTAATGTTGGTGAAGTACTCATATGGTATAGTGATGAAAACCATAGAAGAGCCCATGAGGAAATTAATAATTTTGTATTCAGTCCAGGGCTTGGATGGTATACAGTAAAAAAGCACCAGGCTACAGACTGGGTAATGAGGATAAAAAAGCCTGAGGAATATAGCCTGAATATGGGAAATTGATCAGCATTTAGGTTGGCCATTTTATAACCATTCCAGGCCCTCCATGTTTCTGGACCCACGTAGCCTATTGAAATAAACGATCAACACATAATTCAACTTTCCTTCAAATGTTAATAGAGGTCCCGTTCAGGCAGACTACATTACCTACCATGGCCCTCCTCAGGTCCTGAACCTTGATGTCTGGTGAAAAAACACCCGAATCATACAGGTTTACAAATTTTATATAATTTACTAACTAAATAACTAAGCAAAGGTATAAAATGAAGGAGAATACATACAAGAAGATCAAATTAAAATAAAAAGTGTGCTAATAGCAAATCAAAACCCATCTAGTTATCATTGTTGATTAAACAACTCTTTATAAGTGTTATCTAATAATTTGGGAAGGCACCACATTTTATCAGCCCCAAAGTGATAGGACATTATCAATCTCAATGCTAATGGATATATTAATATTCCAGCCAGATGGCTGATCCAGAGAGGGTCAAATCACTCAGAGGTTGAAGCCAATGTTGAGTCTACAGCACTCATGCCAATTAAGGCAGCCTGCCCAAATTATTGGTAGTTAGGGAACAATCTCTTCCTCCCCACCAACATGGAGTTACATGAAACATTCCAGTACAATTTGAGATGATGCAGTTTGTTACATTTAAAATTCAAATGACAAATTTAGGTGAAAATAGATGTCTCCAGTTCTTTCCTTGATCAGATTTGCAATTTGTCTCCATTTGTCTGAATGAGAAATGGAGCGCCCATCTGTGGCTACCATTTCTCTGTTCAACCAAAGAGGGGAGGCACACAGTGATTGCTCTGGCTGTCCAGTCTGAGTCAGTGTTAATAGTAACAGAAGTGTCCCGAGATTCATCAGCTAGGCCAGCTCTAACTGCCTCCACCCCAGCTGCTTGGGCAGAATGGGGGCAAGCTGGTCCTTGGAGCATCTCTCTGTCATTTACACAGGTCACTCCATACCCTCTTCGGAGATGACCCATATGGTAGAAACTTGAGCCATCTGTAAACCACATTGTGACCCCTTCCGCTTAGCATCTTCAAGCCTCATGCCTCCCTTGACTGGCCACTCAAGGTGTTTTACAAGGGGGAGGGGGCAGGTATGCTCCTCTCCTTCTATAATTAGCCCATACAGGGCTGGCAAAATGGCTTGCTCTTTTCTAAACTTGACTCCTCGGTTTATTAGGGTGAGAGTGCATTGATCAATGCAGGGGTTAGAGACCTGGCCATCCTGTATTTTCCCTGATATGATGTACTTGAGTGGGGAATGTACAGTCTGAACAATGACCTTCGACCCTCCAATAATAAATTCCCAATGTGTGAGTCTCCAGACCAATGCAAGACACTCCTTTTCACAGGGGGTAAAACCTTGCTCCGTTTGATCCAGGAGCCTGGAGGCATATGCGATGACTCTGAGCTTGTCGCATTGCCTTTGGTTGGGAGTAGCTCCAATGCTTGTCCCTGAGAAGGCCAATTGAATTGCAAAGGGCAGGGTCAGGATAAGCCAGGGCAGGAGCACTAGTCAAACCTTGTTTCAAGGTGGCCAGGGCAGTCTGCTGGTCTGGTCCCCATTCCCAAATCCTGTATTTCTTTAATAATTGGTACAGAGGCTTGGCTTTGTCAGAGAACATTTCAATGAACTCTCTGGAGAAATTAAAAGTTCCAAAGAGAGCTCGTAAAGAGTGTGTTGGTGGGAGCAAGTAGCTCTTCTATTGTTTCTACCGTTTGTTGATCGGGAGTCCTGCCATCTTCCCCGAGACACACCCCCAGGTATTTCATTTGTTGTATTAACTGAGCCTTTTCTCTATTTACCTTAAATCCTGTTTCCTGCACTATAGTCAACACCTCCCTGGTGATTTCCCTGTTCATTTCCCAAGTGGGGGTCTGTATTACAATGTCATCCACGTATGAAATTACGTGTGAGTGGTGGCCAGGGTGCAAATGGTTCCACTTCTTAGTGACGTGGACATGACAAATACTAGGGGAAGAATGGAAACTTTGGGGAGTCCAAACGAAGAAATATTGTCATCCCCTATAGGTAAAAGCAAACTTATTCCAACATGAAGGATGGAGGGGTATAGCCATGAAAGCATTAACCTAATCGATCACAAAGAACCATTTTGAGCCAGCTGTTACTGCCACTATGATTTCATTTTATTTAGCTACTACAGAGGCTGTTGCAGAGGTGGCCACATTTAATGCATGGAAGTCTATTGTCATTCTGTAAGTGACCACGTCCACTTTAAGGACTGGCCATACCGTCCTTTGCATAGGCACGAGCACCCCTTGTTCCAAGAGACAGTCTATAGTATTTTAATGCCTTCCTCTTCTGCAGCTGGGTACTTATATTGCCTTTGAGAAAGGGGATCTTTTCCCTCAATCAAAACTTCAGCATCTATTTTTCCACACTCTGCTTTATTTTTAGTCCATACCCTGGGAAACTCTCAGACCCATGGATCACTAACAGAGATTAGGGTGGCGGCTGTTGGTGCCTTTAGAGCAGCATAAGGATGCACAGCAGAGATCTCTGCAGGCCCCCCTTCTAACCTCCATAACATACCACTAACTAGATCCACAGTTAGCTGAAATGTTCGGCGGAAAGGAACACCTAGGATTCCCTTCTCATTTCCCTCATGAGCACAACATTCTACTTGTCCCTGTAGTCTGTCAATTTGCAAGGGAACATCCCACCAGACCGGAGTTTCCTGGATTTCTCCCCCAGACCCGCTGAGCTGAACCTGTTTAGCGATGGGTCTCCACTTCGGAGATCCACTGGGGACTTAGAGTGTTTACTGATGCTCCAGTGTTCACTGGCAATTGGGCTAACATCCCTGGGCTCCCCACGGTAGCCCTCACAGTGGATCTTCCCCATACATCGCACTGAAGTCTTGCGATCAGCTGGGAGGCCTGTGGGGAACCGGGCACCCCTACCAATCGGCTGACTCCCTTGAGAGCCTCCACTCAGAGGAAGGAGCTGTGATCTGGTTTTGACAGAGTGTGGGCATTGGGGATGCCCTCCATACCGGGGCAGTGGGTTGAGGGGGTGCTCCCTGCATTAACTCTGTTCTCCGCATGACCTGAGACAAAGCATTAATCAGGATGCTGAGGGGCTGGTGATCATATTTTCCCATATCCTCCCCTAAGTTCACCAGCTCCTTCCAAATCATGTTCCTAAGGGTCTCCTTGGGTTGGCACTGTCCAGGGTTGTAGGAGGTAGCCCCCATGGTCAATTTTGTCTGAGACTTTAGTCCTGAATAAGTACTCTGAACTAATTCAGGTCCCTGATAATAGGAAGTGACAATCCCATTCTCTTCTGTCTGGGGTAATGACTCAGAGAGCTGCCAGCATCTTCTTTCAAATTAAGTAAGCTTTTGCGGCCTCTTCTGGTTTCTGCTCTTCCATTATATATAGTTTCTTAAGGGAAGAAGCAGGCAGTAATATTTTAAGAGCACTTATCCATTCCCAGGGTCCAGTGGCAGTCTGCTTCCAAGAACCTATGCCTATGTCCAGAGCATCTACATCACAAGGAGAAGCGCATAACTGAGCCAATTGGGTTAAGTCCATGCTGTCAGCAGACATTTGCCTGAGCCAGCCACACAACAGTGGTGTCACGGTTCAGTGGCCCCAGTCTCTCAGCAATAGCCTTGGCTTGACTAGGAGACCATCTCACTATGTCCGTGACGAGCTCCGTTGTGGGAAGATCGGCTCCTGCAACTATGTGTTTAATCTCCTTTGTGGAAACAGAGACAACATTATGCATGTGTGGCCAATTGGGGTTGAGTGGGTTTTTGGGGCCAGCATCAGGGGTCTCTCTATTTTCCCAGGGGGCTCCAAATTGCAATCTTCTCTGAACCTCACAGCTGCTACCACCCCCTGATGGGTGCTAAGTTGAGCACGCAATTTACTAAGCTCTGCCTCAGTCTCCTGATGGCGTGCTGCTGCCTTAGCTGCCTTATTCACATCTGTCAGGAAGCGAGTTGCTGCTCTTGCTTCTTCTAACAAACTTTTTTTGTGTGTTAACTCTTTCTTATACTGTTCTGCATTCCTGCTTGCCTTGTTTTTCTCCTCTTGCATATTTCTAAATACAGTCACCATTTTAAGCTTTTCTGCTATAAATTCACATCCGTCTGTCTAACATTTGTTCAAACACTGTTGTAACTGCTTTTTCTCCAGCTCCAGTTCCTACCTTCCCTATACCATTTCAACCATGTCCAGACATGCATAAAATAATGCCCATGCAGCAGCCGCATCCTTTGTGCTACCAGTTGGCTTAATGGTTGTGCAATATTGTTCAAAGCTCAGAACTGCTTCATTCAGGGGATTCTCACTCTTAAAGCACCCCCTTTCCCAGGGGCATTTTCCCTTCTTCATTACCCATCTCTCTAACCTGTTGGTTTTCTTGTGTCTCCAGCAAGCAGCCAAAGGTGTTTTTTTTCCAGCCATCTCTACATCTCTCATCTCACTAATGATCCCTACCAAAATCCCTTTCATATAGTCACAGTATTTCTCTAAAATCTTTACTTTTAAGACACAACTCTCAACTTCTTATTGCACAGTCCTACAGTTATTCTAAGCACGATTCTTAACTTAAAAGTTACAGGACATTACCAAATATTCTATGAGAGAGAGACCTCGCTAAAGAAGCTTAGTCTGAAAAAGGAAGAGACAGTTTGCGCAGGTCTGTGCCTCAGTTTCCCCACTCCACACTAACTACAACAATTACCACATGATTAGGGTCACGTGCTGCCCACGTTCTCCACCAATTTGTTACCTGATTTGCCTGTTCCTTTGGGGTACATTCATGTATTAGCGTTACTCTTCTGGTGGGTGTGGTTCTGTAATTCTATCAATGTACTGCTTGTGTCACTCATGTTCTCATATGGAGCTATACTTCTCCCTTATGCAAGTTCCTTCCCAATGGTGCTATCCTGCAGGACCTAGGTTCCCCAGGGCTGGGTTCCTCAAGCCCCAGAATCAGATGAACACACACACACACACACACATTAACAGAGTGCGTCTGAGAGGACCAGGTCAATCAGCACTTCTGAGCAGACCCCTTATATGCCCCTGGACTCAGCAGGCTGGGTCGAGCAGCACTTCCAAGCTGCCACCCTCCTACGCCACTGGTTCAGCACGTCCCTATCCCCATTTTCATGTTACAGTTGTTCTGGTAGTAACCCACTTGATGAGCAAACCCCACAGGATTTTTCAGTGCTGCAGGTATCTTTAGCTTAGGTAAGAGGAGCATTGCTGCGGAGCAAATAGGTAAGCCAAAAACACAAAATAGAGGGAGGGAGGGAAGCAATCAGTTTAACAATAAAAGTTATTTATTGCCAGGTAATAACCATACAAGGAGAGCCAAACAAAACAGTTCAAATTTAAGCTAGATTTAATATTGTATTACAAAAGTCAGGTTTAGAAAACTATACCTGATATCACAAGTCAGGGTTATAAAGCTATACCTAGAGTAAAAAAAAAAAAAACAGAGAGAGAGAAGTGGAGAGAGAGTTGGGTCCTCACCACTTCATGAAGCTTGAACCAATCAGGGTTCCCAGGTGGTGGTGGTAGCTGAGGGTCCGGAGTGCTGGAGACAGGCAGAGCCTCCAGCACGGTCAGTCAGGAGAAGATGAAGTCCCAATGGAACTGATGCAGATTTTGGATCCAGGCATCAGAACCCTTACTTGAGTGTGGGTAGGGGTTTTTTATAGGGAAACAACAGTGGTTCAAGGGAGAACACTAGATTTGTTTATGGGTAAACTGATGGCTCAAGGGAGTATACCAAAGTTGTTTTGTTCAGGCTAGACAATAGGAATTGATCATTCCTGGGTATGGGCAGTGTTCCTTCAGGGGAGCTCACAATGCAATTAGGCAGCTTCCATATTTTGGATACCAATAAAGAATTTATTACTAGAATTGGTCTGATAACTACTGAGCTGGGTGTGTGCAGGCGGGTTCATTAACATCTGGAGCAGAGATCCCCCATCATGCAGTGCTTCCCTGCATTTCTAGTCCCAGAGTTCCGTGCAGTTCTTGCCTTGGAATCTTTGTTCTCCATTCTGTATGCTAATAGAGGTGCCTCCCTGTCCAATCTTCGATGCAAATAAGGCTAGGGGAGTTGCCTGAATCCTGACACCCTTGTCCGGAGGGCTTTAGGTGCGTCTCTCACTGGCCTTCGTGAGTCAGACAGGCTGAATACTGCACCCTGGTTCCCCAAGAACACAGAGCTGATAGGTAACACATGGCTACCTGTTCTGTCTAACATCACTCCTCCACTGATATGCCGAACTGCTGCAACATTCCATGAAGCTCAGCAAATCCAGGAACACAGATATCTTCCTATTCACCAAGAGCTTGACAATGCACCCCCGCAACATTGTAAGTCCTGCAAGCCTTTCTGGGAACATTTGTTTAGCCTCATGCAATCAGGCTATGATCAGAAGGAGGTTTGGAAAGTAGATTGGGTTAAACAAGACTTTAAAAATAAGCATCTTGTGCCAGAGCCCATGCAGAAGGTTCCTGGGTTTGACCTTCTATGGTCATCTTGGTCAACTCCAAACCTAATTTGAACCAACCATAATAGATGTGGATATCTAATGCACAAATGGAAAATCAAGGACTCCCCGGTGTGCGAGAGTGGCTTCCCACGACAGACCATCAAACACATCTCAACCTACTGCCCAATTTATAAATATGAAGGAGGCATTACTGCGATAAATTCTGCTACTCCTGGTGTAGCCATTTGGCTCTATCAACTTCAGGTGAAATTGTAGTTGCTGCTCTTCACCAGCCGTACAAAAGAAGAAGATAGAAATGTATCAGGTTCTGTAACAGGGTTCTCTCACTGCTAGGGTGTCTCCTCTTGGCTGTTCTGGGGATTATCTACTTCTAGGTCTGATGCCCCCTTCTGTGGCTCATTTGTGCACCCTGCCGCCCCTCTCTCTCTCTCTAACTCAGGGTGCTCTCTTCATGGCTTAGTCCTCTGGCCACGTCACTATATGTTTTCCCCTTCTGGACATTATCAAAGTCTCTCCACCCAGAATGTCAGTCTTCTCCCTCACTGGCCAGACAGTGACACTTTCCCTGTGGTTGGTGACTAGTAGGGGACCCTGAGTCCACCCTCTACTTCAGGTTCCAGTTCAGGGACCCTCTAATCAGCAGCCAAGGCCTGCATTGTCTCATCTTGTTGCCATTTCTCTGAGCCTTTTTCTACTCAGCTTTCCACTCCACTCTTCTGGGTAAACCCTTCCTTCAGGGCCTGGATCCCTGGAATTTATACTCTCCCCTTAGGTTTCCTTTCTTCCTTTTCTCACATCCAGAGAATGGCTGCAAGCTTCCCTACTGCAGCCCTTTTCTGCTACCAACTTCCTGGCTGTATACTAGCCCCACCCTTTCCTTCTCAGCTGGGCTCCATCATCACTCTGAGGTAATTTAGGTTGCCTAATTCCCCTCAGAGGTGGCCTATCTGCTTAGTTGGCCTCTTCTCAGCCTCATTAACTCTTCCTAGGCTAGTGTGGGGTGAACAACCTGACACTTATCCTTTAGCTATTCCTATTCTACAGACAGATGCTTATAACATCTCCTTTTATATTTTGGTACTCAGCCGCTCAACTTTGAACTGCATTTTTAACACCCAAAATCAGAGCAAAAGTCCTTTCCCTCCTCAAATCACTGTTTTGGGGTTTGATTTTCATATAGGCCTATATGCCTCACAAAAGAAACACTGAAAAGCTACCCATTGAGTAAGCAATTTCCATCCAGTCCACTAAATGAGGCAGGTATCCTATGGAAAAAATAGAATGTGATCATGTAATTAAAGGCTGTACCAGTATTAAAGGCTGACCCAATATGGCCATTATGTTCATAATGAATATGCACAACGGGAACAAATTAAGGTCAGATAGGCAATCTTAATTTGATATTTTGGTATTTCATAATTTTTGCTTGCTTGACTTTGAAACCTTAACATTGTGTTAATATAGTTTTTAAAATGTAATATAATAATGGGTCTGGTTCACTACTGTGCTATTCCAATTTTACAATAGAGGAAGTCCACTGAAATCAATTGAGTTACACTAGTATAAAATGGATGAATCTTGCCCAGTAACTGTAAAACATTAATTTTTTGGAAGTGCAAAGTTTAGTTTTGCCAGAAAAAGGAATTCCAAGTGCAGTGCTAAGTCTCTCCTTCGTAGGATGAAATGCTCTTCTCTGCTGCCTTATTGCATTTCCCAGTTCAGGAATAACTAAAATGTAGTCAACCTTTATGTTCCAATTGGCACATTTTTCTAGATGCTTGTAAGATCAAATAGTGTGACCAGTATTGCTCGGGGAGCTCAGGGACAGGTTGGCTAGCCTCAAATCTACACAGAAGCCACATTTCACATAAATTGGACCATTTTGTACATCTAATTTAAGAATCCCTGCAAGGCAACTTTTCAAGAAAACCACTTAGTCCTAAACCCTTCTCTCCCCCTCCCTACAATCTGATTTTTCTCACACCACATATCTGGATCCAAAAACTTCACCACCATAGGTTGTCCTTTAGGTTTTTAGGAATTATGTAGCTTCAGTGATTCCTAAGAAAATAAACTCTCAAAACAGCACAAGAGCAGATTGGAATTAAAACAATAGAAGATGGGCGTGATCAAGATCTATCTACATCATCATAGATTCAACTCTGAATTTGGCCTTTGATCATTTACTGTATCACTTGTTCCTATGAAAAGAGTTTGTGACTCTAGCAAGTAGAGATATTCTTACAGTAGGTCATTGAGTTAGGTTGTCTGTTGCCTTTCCAGCTGTTTCTCACCCCATTCCCATGGAGTCTCTGTCAGTGTTTCCCTGTTAGGAGAGGAGTGAGGAATAATCCATCATACCTTGTGATCATCATACTATTCCAATTAGGAGCAAAGCGCCTTCAAATCATCCAGCAGCGGCTGAATGATTAAAAACAGTGACTTTACACAGTTACTTAATATTCCCCCTCCTCACTGAGAGAAGACACTTTTGTATTAACATTCAATAGGCTGTCTTTTGGGAATGATAAGGAATTCCAAATCTCCTGAGAAGAAATGGCTCGATTTGAAAGTTCCCCACAAACCAGAAAAAATAATCACAATTCACATATTATAAATACATATTGTAAAATAGATAAAGATACATTGATGACGATTAAAAAGGGAAGGGATGACTATACCTGTCACATCCTCTCCCCCAATAAATGTGAAAGCATAGCATTGGATTCCATCAAGTTATTCCTCTCTACAGGATGGAACATTGCAATTTTTGTTGCCCTTTGTTACTTCTCTATGCTAGGTTCTCTATAGCCTAGAAGGGGTCTTTTCCCTACACCTCTTGATTTGAGAGCACAGTGGTGTCTGAGGCACTGCCACATTGTTCTGTATTCAAGACAGAACATGGGGTATCTCATCTGTTGTGACACAATAAATGACTATTTTAATTGGCAACCACTGTGGTATTGGCAATGGAGTCCCTTTGAGATGGGCAGTCTGTACCAGACTAGACTTCTTAATTATGCTAATAATTAAGAATTATATCTGTACTTCTGGCTTTTGTGTGAACATTACATGTTGCATAAGATCCTTTGGAGGAAAAACAAGATATGATTACATGTAATTACTGCTACTTATTGGTCTAAATTTTCTGTAGACCAATTTAAAAACATAATACAAAATGTTCTCTCTCTTCCACGCTTCTTAACCTCATTGATAAGTTGTTAGATGGAGCTCTTGTGAAACTTTAGTTTAGTTCCATTTTTAGGTTATTTTGCTTCTTTGTATACTTCATGAGAGGATGCTGAAACCTGTAAAGTCTATGAGTGTATCTCCTGTGAATTGTTGTGTGATCATTAGTCTTAAAATACGATTGGCCTGATTCCCCACCCTGTTCTAACAGTTTTATGCTGGTGTAACACCATTGCTCAGCTGAAGTCATTAGAAATACATCAACATAATACAAGTGTGATGGGTTGGATCACAGAAACCCCCTTGGGAACTGCCACCTGACGTGCCAAGACTACTTCTGCCCCTGCTTTCCTGCCCTGGCACCTTAGGACTCCAGCACCCTGTCTTGTTGAGCCAGACACACCAGTCTGCTCCAACACAGACCTAGGGTCTGACCCACGTGCCCCAAAGCTGCAGACTTAACTGAAAGCAACTTACAGAAGTGTTCCTGTCTTTAACACTCAGATGCCCAACTCCCAATGGAGTCCAAACCTCAAATAAATCTGTTTTACCCTGTATAAAGCTTATACAGCGTAAACTCATAAATTGTTCGCCTTCTATAACACTGATAGAGAGATATGCACAGCTGTTTGCCCCCACCCCCCAGGTATTAATGCATACTCTGGGTTAATTAATAAGTAAAAAGTGATTTTGTTAAATACAGAAAGTAGGATTTAAGTGGTTCCAAGTAGTAACAGACAGAACAAAGTGAATTACCAAGTGAAATTAAATAAAACATGCAAATCCAAGCCTAATACAGTAATACAATTGAGTACAGATAAAATCTCACCCTGAGAGCTGTTTCAATAAGTTTCTTTCACAGACTGGATGCCTTCCTAGTCTAGGCACAGTCCTTTCCTCTGGTACAGCCCTTGTTCCAACTCAGGTAGTAGCTAGGGGATTTCTCATGATGGCTCCGTCTTTGTTCTGTTCCACCCACTTATATATCTTTTCCATAAGGTGGGAATCTTTGTCCCTCTCTGGGTTCCCACCCCCTCCTTCTCAATGGAAAAGCACAAGGTTAAAGATGGAATCCAGTTCAGGTGACATGATCACATGTCACTGTAAGACTTCATTACCCACTTGCCAGCACACACATATACAGGAAGACTTACAAGTAAAACAGAGCCATCTGCAGTCTATTGTCCTGGTTATTGGGAGTCATCAAGATTCCAAACCACCATTAATGGCCCACACTTTGCTTAATTACACTAGGCCCTCAGAGTTAATTTCATATTTCTAGTTTCAGATACAAGAGTGGTACATTTATACAAATTGGATGACCACACTCAGTAGATTATAAGATTTGTAATGATACCTTACAAGAGACCTTTTGCATAAAGCATATTTCAGTTACATTATATTCAAACTCATTAGCATATTTTCATAAAATCATATAGAGTGCAACGTCACAAGAAGCATGCTGGCTTCGAGATTCAAACCCAATGTCTTTTCACATCTTTTAACACAAAACAAAACAAAATAAGAACTGTTTTAAAATAAACAAATTCTTCAGTCCATGACCTATGAAGTCCCTAGATCAGGGGTCGGCAACGTTTGGCATGTGGCTCGCCAGGGTAAGCACCCTGGCGGGCCGGGACAGTTTATTTACTTGCTGACGTGGCAGGTTCGGCCGATCGCGGCCCCCACTGGTCGCAGTTCGCCATCCCGGGCCAATGGGAGCTGCGGGAAGCGGCGCAGGCGAGGTATGTGCTGGCCGCGGCTTCCAGCCGGCCACGATCGGCCGAACCTGCCACGTCAGCAAGTAAATAAACTGTCCCGGCCCGCCAGGGTGCTTACCCTGGCAAGCCGCGTGCCAAACGTTGCCGACCCCTGCCCTAGATTGATCTGAAGAAGGGGGCAGAATAGTCAATTATTGTGNACGCGGCTTGCCAGGGTAAGCACCCTGGCGGGCCGGGTGCCAAACGTTGCCGACCCCTGCCCTAGATTGATCTGAAGAAGGGGGCAGAATAGTCAATTATTGTGTAAGAGACATGGCAAAAGTTAGAATATTACCATAACAAATGAAGACTTTGTCAGAAACAGAGAAGGTTCAGAGATGGGCAATGGGAATGATTAGTGGCCTGGAAAAATTCTCATATGAAGAAAGATTGGAAATATTTTCAATAGAAAGGAGACAAATAAGAGGCTACTTGATAAAAGTAATAAAAATAGTGAATGGTGTAGAGAAGACAAATAGGGATCTTCCATTCAATCTCTCTCATAAAACAAGGATAAGGGGACATTCAATGAAATTGAAAGGTGGCAAATTCAAACCTGATAAAAAAAAACCTTTTTCCTCACAATGAATAATTAGAATAGGGAATTCAGAACCATGAGATACCAGAGAATAGCAGGGTTTGAAAAAAAAGGATTGGGCTTTTATAGGGATAAAAAGAATATCCAGAATTTTACTAGTAAGTATTTAAAAAAATGGAAGGGATGTAAATCTTCAAATTTGGTGCACAGTAACAGGCGGTAATAATTGCTGGGTTCATGTCCAGGACCAAGAGGAGCCCAATATGAGGAAATAGGGAGTCAGTTAAAAGGTGTGCCGGAACATGAGTTTGGCACATACCATCCCATCCAAGTCAGGTTTGTACACCCGTGAAGGTGTAAAGGCAAATCCCTATTTTCTGTTCACCCATCTGGTGTTTTACAAGTGTAAAAATCTGCAGCTCTCATCCCTGGATTGCATCTGGAATTTTATACAAACATTTTCTGTTACTGTTTTTTAACACAAAGAAAGAAGGATGAGCGAAAACAGACAGCCAGATTAATCTCAGCTTTAATTCTATGAAGATCAGTGCAATTAAACCTGAGAAGAATTTGGCCCATCTGCTGTACCAGGGAAAGAGAATGGCAGAGTTTAGCAACCCTGCTATGAAGCAATCAACACAGCAGCACCCAATATCTTGCTCCTTCCTGAGATTTCATCTCATTTTTATCATCTGCACCTTTGTGAGACTGTAGACTATTGACCAAAACTGTGTACAAATCAATCACATGGTGAGAGAAATCACAAGGATTTTGAAAAAGCCAGTGTTTCTCTTATAAAAAGATTATTAAAGGAAGTAAAAAGGGACAATCCATGTTTCATTTTCATTTTCTAATAAGTGGTCTTTAAAATAAAAATGCAGAAGCAAAGCTACATGGGATCACCGTTGCAGCTCAATGGAAAACAGAGCTCAAAGGAGGGTTTGTAGAGTCAGATATTCACTTACACAGTCTGCTATGAAACCACCACAGTAGCAGGCTAGCTTCTATGGATTACATTCCCAGCAACTCCTTCCTTTTAATTTTGCAGAGATTTAATCCCTTCAACTCAGCCCTAGTAGTAAAACCCAAATTCCCTACAGTGCAAAATCAAAAAACCCCAAAGCATAACTTCTAAGAAGGTGACTCGGCAACATGTGTGACAGAAATCCAGCAGGCATAGTGCACTGCAGCAACATTTGATAATTGTAGAGGTCTTTGTGTAGACAAGCAAAGAATAGCTAGCAGAGTAGCTAACAACATAAAGGCCATTATATTGTTGGGAGCTATTTTCACAGGTATTTTATTTGTAGCATACTATTCTCACTACTGGAAATAGCACATATAATATACCTTAGAAACTTTCCGACACACTGTACAGGCCCTATCAACAGGTCATGTATATCAGAAAAGGTAAATAGTATTTTTAATTTTAAATTATGTACAAATAAAATTATTTATTTATACTAGAGTAGCACAATACCTTCATCTGGAGTGGGGCCCCATTATACCAGGCTGTTCAACCATATAGAAAGTCATGGCTTCTATTCAAAATGGTTTACAGTCTAATCCAGAGTACTCCCAGGATCAGGAAAGTGCAAAGCCACTTTTGCACCCCTTGCCCTTTGTCACCTGCAATGCCTGCTCCTTGGATGCTTCTGAGGATATGGTCCCCAATTTGGATGTTATAATCAGATTTCAGATGAGATAATCCTTGATAAACAGACATGGGGATTAAGAGAGTAATCTGTTACAACAGTAAAATTTGCTGCAGGCCTAAAAATGCTGCAATTCATTTCCAATCCTTAGAGATTCCCAGAAGAGACAACTGCAAATGAGCATGGATTTTTCAGTAAGCAAGGTGGAATTTGACTGAAGTGCAGGCCTCAATGAGTCCAATTTAATGCAACCTATTCAGCTGAAGAAACAACTGGAAAGATGCAAAAACATAACACTGTGTATTTATCTGGAGACTTTAGAGTAAATATATGGTTTTAAAAATATGCCATATTGCTGCCTGCGAATCACTAAACTAAATCTAGTTTAATATAACTGAAAGCCAGCCGAGTCAACTAAGTGTGTAGCTTTCTTGCTGGCATAAATATTCATGAAGTACTGTATCTCTTAATAGGATCAATAAAAGTTCAGCCTAATGGACCACATTAGTCCTGCTAACTAAGGGTCCAGTTCTGCTCCTATTGAAGTCAATAGGAGTCTTGTCATTGACTTTAGTGGAAACAGAAGAGGACATGAAAATTCTGAACAATTAGTTGTCTTGTTTTAAACTTAAAGGAAACTGTTTGGTTGAAAGTCATTTACATTTACTGCCAATGCTTTAAATTGTTGCAAGTGAAATAATTTTTTTTAACCGGAACATGTTTCATGCTTCTATAACTCAAATATATTTTGCCATCCATTAGCCCATAATTTTGAATAAATTTCTTTTTCTGAAGTTTTGCAGAATTAAGGACTAGATTCTTTCCTAAAATGAAAGTACTCATGTAGGCAAAAGGAATTGCAAGGATTTGAGAGAGATAACTGCTTGAAAAGAATATGTCTGGGGTAGGTAAAATGAGTCCCTGTCGGAACAGGGGTGTAAAAACAAGAGATATTGGACAAAATGATACATTTAAAAGAGCAGGCCACTAGAACCAGAGTACACATCCTACAGTTCTGAAAGAATCTAATTACAGAGTGGCTAAGCTACCATGAAAAATGTACAATCGCTCATTGAAATCAGCTGCTACATTGGAGGACTAGAAGATACTAATGTTTCACCTAACTTAGAAAAAAAGTGTTTGGAGTAATCTTTAGAATCAGTGACCAGTGAGCCTTATTTTGATACAAAATGAGTTGGTAAAAGCAATAATTAAATTTTAATGAGACACCTCAATGAACACGATGACATGATACGGACAGAACAACAGAGCCTTTGTAAAAGAAAAGCATTCCTCCATAAAGGCATGATCTGAAGAGTCCAGGGAAAGACCCCCATTCATTTCAGTGAACTCTTGATCAGGCTCAATAGACCATTCCAACAAAATAGTGGATTAAGAACCACTTACCACAATTAATTTGGGCTTTGAAAACGATTTTAATCCTTATCTGCTTATTGTTTGCTTACTTTGGGCTAGATGCTAGAGTGATTCTCAATCCTTTCTTGGGCAAACTCCCTATGAAATCAATAAAATTTGTCCCTTTAAAAATCCTCTGTCTGTCTCCCTTTGATTAGGCATATCAACATTATCTTACTTGTGGGTTTAAGATGGATGACAATATATTAAATATGAATTTCCACAGGCAAATTTAGTGGCTCTGAAATAAATGCACTGAATCCTATGCCAGTGTTTGTGTTGATGTACAGTGGGCGCATTAGCTTCTTCTACTTATGTATTTTCTTCCTCTTTTTCTCTTGCTTTAATTTTGTTTTTGTTTTTTTTTAAATAGAAAGTGATGCACAAAATTTTTCACTTTACAAATAAAAGGTTATTTAGTAAAATTCAGAAAGTATAGAGGAATTAAAGTAACCACACATATAAACCGTTACCATTACTCTAACATAAGTTGAATCAAACCTACAATCAGGACTATCAGAGTGAAGGCAGACTAGCTTACTCTGTTCGTAGCTTTGTTCCTGACTCAAGCTATTGTGTAATATTCTGTCACACAAAGGCATATTCACTCCAGTGAATGCATGGGTTATTGGGCACTCCCGTGGTCACCATTACTCAATACTACTGAGAATAATTTATCTCACACGCTCTCTTCTCTCTACTATAGATTCATTTCTAAGAGCTATCAGCATAATTTATGCTACTTGACATGAGGATTTGCTTATTCTTTTGGTGATTCCACAGCAGGGTTCCACAATACGGTAAAATGGTGAGTGACTATTTATAAAATAGTCGTTACTATAACCACACTAAATATCTGTGCATATTTTGTTGCATATACAGTAAACAGGTCACTTTGCACACATTAAACTTGGGACTAAGCAAACAACTCCCTCATTCAGTGGAAAAGGATCTCTCTCTCTTACACACACACACACACACACACAGTTTACAAGACCACTGGCCAATGTATTGACTGGTATTGACGGACTCTGGAGGAAATGGTCTCAAGTCCCCCAGTCAGAGAGGGTAACCACAATTCAATGCTTAAAAACTAATGGGGTTAGAGAGAACACCTTCCCCCAAGGGAAAAGGTTCATTAGAGACACCACTGGCCAAGATTTTCCAGAGTGTCGAGTTGGGCACTCAAAAGTCACTAAAGACACCTTGAAGGAGACTGATTTTCAGAATGTGCTGAACCCCAGGTCTCTTGAACGTCTCACACTGTGACCCAAAAACTGAAGCATCTAAGGATTACTAGCTACTTTTTAAAGTCTTGGCCATTCTGCCCACCTGAAGAATAGTGTATGCATCTGTGTCATTTTCAGGGGCTGCTGTATCTGAGCAGCAATAGAAAATACTAGAGAAAAACTGGAAGGGATGCTTGGTGGTCTGGGTTAAGGGAAGCATGTGCAGGAATAATTGGTGGCGGAGCGCTCTCAGGTGAGGGCTCCCACCTTTGGAATTCAAACCCTTGGTAAATTTATTACAGAGTGGGACCCTTTCCAAAGGGACCCAGGGTTGTGAGCAGTTTGCTACCACTTGCCCTTAGCATTAGAGTGCCTTGTCTGTAACTGCCAGGGGTCAGTCCCTCACACTCTCTCAGCCACAGAAACACTTAGCAATCCCCTCTCAGCCCATAAGCAGGCTAGCAATAGGTGTACTCCTATCTCTGAGTCCTCCAAGCATCCCCCTGTAATATCCAGCCCCTTAACCACTGGAAGAACCTCCTGGTAAATTGCCCACAAGGTGCAAAGTTTGCAGATCTCTGTCAGCGGACCGGGTCGTAGGTGGTCAGGCCTAGTAGTCAGAGTCCGAATGCCAGAGACAAGGGTCGAGACAGAGTCAGGAGTCAGAACCGAGGTCAGAGTCCAAATACTGAAACTAAGGGTTGAAGCAGAGTCGGAGTCAGAACCAGATTACTAGGAGTCAGGGAAGACAGAGCAGGGATGGTTCTGAGACAGGAGCCAGGCTGGAACAGGATGGGAACAAGGCTGGATGCAGGGTAGGATCTGGGCTGGAGCTATGGAGGAGCAGAGCAAGGAGCAGCGCTTGGAGAGACATGCACAGGGAGGCAGAAAGTCCATGGGCATGTGTGTTGAGCAACCAGTGTGCCACTGCTGCTGCTGCTAGGTCCATCAGGCAACCTAGCTGGCTCACTAGGGCATCAGAAGTACTGAGCAGGCACAGCTGAGAGCCTTCTCCTGACAATCTCACGAGACATCTAGACAGATGTATTTGCAGTGCTATGGAGGAGCTGGGGGTGTGATACATGAAGGTACCAATGACATAGGAAAACAGGAAGGGAGAGATCTTGGAGACCAAATCTAGGCTTCTAAGTAAGAGATTAAAGTCCAGGACCTTAATGGTAGCATTCTCTGAAATGCTTCCAGTTCCACATACAGTGCCAGAAAAACAGGTAGAACTGCAGTGTCTCAATAGATGGCTTCTTGATTAACCCCTTCAGGGAAACCATGACAGGCAAGTGAAGATTTATTATTTGCATTACCCATAATGCCTAGGTACCCAAGTCACAGACCACAATCACTTTTACTCTTAAGAAAGCACTAGAGAGTTACAAATCTTTGCAAAATAACACAGACCTGAGATGGAACATACACACCCCACCCCACCCCAAAGTGTGATCTCATTCCTGCAAATCAGAGGTTTGGTCACCATTTCTGGCAAAGTATGGTCCCTCCTGCCTTCCTTTTCTCTCCTTCCCAATCTTCTGGCATGTGGTGATGGACCATTATCTCCTGAGATGGGACAGTCACTGACAGTCATTCAAAGTTGATGGGCTTTGATGGGTTTCTCAGTTATATCCCTCTCTAAAGTGTCCCACTCCTCCCTGGCAGGGTAGTGTCTGGAATAGACTGGCCTTGTCAAGGTCAAGGCTGGCTTTTCAACGGAGAACACAAAATGGCAGTTAGCTCACAAAATGGAAGACGGTGTAAAAATTAAAGTCACAAAACAAAATGGAGCTCACAGTTGGATACAGATGTATTTTCTCACCCCAGTCACAGAAGTATTATAGGCCAAAGATGTTTACAGGGGTCATCTTGAGCAACAGGGTGGAATGGAGGATTTTAAAAGGAGAGTTCCTTTGCAATTAGTATCTGAATTTTCAAACAAAGAGACACACAGATTTTTCCCTGAAGACAAAAGCAGATAAGTGGAGAACATTATCTAGTAAAGAATATATACTGCACAGATCAGATTCAAATGAATGAGACAGAAGGCCTACTATATTAGTTGGTCATCTTGTCCATCCCTTAACACTGCATGCTTGTTCCCTGTAGTACATTACTTTATTTAGATAATAAATCCCCTATCACAGGTAATCAGATCACTAAAGGCACATAAAGTTGAAAGCAATATTGTTTTGTTTATGTTTTACATAAACAAATACAGCTGTAGTCCAACCAACTGAAGATGTTTTTCTTTACTCCACACCAACCTGCTGCAATGTACTCACCTAGAAATGTACAATGACAATACCTGCTTCTTTATTTAGTTTGAATTTCATTAAGAAAATTCATACACAAGTATTTTTCAGCAACTTGGTTTATTTCATTTTTTTGTTTTGTTAAGTTAATATAATCTAAATAGACTTAAAAATATATTGACTAAAATTAAAAGGAAAAAATAGCATATGCGCATTGCAATACTTTTTTTATTAGTCAAAGGCTTTATTTGTTAGTTGAGAAAAATTCCCTTTGTTGTCGAGCTGCTACAGTAAGAAGCAGCAGATGGCTGTCTAAATCCCAGAATTCCCAGCAGGAAATGTGAACAGATGTCTGGAACCAGGAATAGAATAACCCTTTCCATAAGACTTTATGCTGGGAACTGAGCAGTTTATGAGATTTATAAAAATCTGTTTGCTTCCAGAAGCCACTGAGCTATTTTGTCTGTTGTGTTGCCCCCACCCTGCCCTTCCTCTTTAAATTAAAGAGTACCCATCTGCAACATAGATGAAGCTTTGATAAAGCAGGGGACCAGATCTCAAGAGTGTAGTAATAACCCTGGTAATCTACCTGGTGACTCTGTATGCCTGCCTTCTCCAAAAACCACAGCTAACTGACAGTTTGCATTCCGGATGTATAGATTCATCAGCCTGAATTGTGTAATTTACATGAGATCTACGTTACAAAGTAAAGAACACAATGCAAACAAAAGAACTCTTCTTAAGCCCTAGCCAGACTAAAGAGAGTTTGTTTGTTTTATTTTAATGCTCAGTTCAGGTTTTTTAAGCACAGCCCAAATTCTGTATCTTTTTTCAAATGTTCGCTTTCCTTTCTTGTTTTCCAGAATGGTGCATGTCTGATACACCGGAAGGGAAGAGTGCTGACACTTAATGACACCATTTCTCCTCTAACAATACATAAAACTTAATGCATGAGCATGCAGAGAAAGATCTACAACTGCCATAGGCACCGTTTAGTGTCACAGATCCATAACAAAAGTTCATAGTATTGGAAATGAAAAATCAGACATCTGGTATGACACCCCTTGGAGACTACTGAATATGAAACCAGCTAACCTCTGTTTCTTGTGCCTGTAAGGACACATCTTTGATTTTCTCCTACAATTGACTTTCAGCCCCCTTGAAATGAAAGGAGGTATGTTTGAGCTTCATCATGATGATGAATAAATCAGCTTTGTTATGAACAGGGAAATGTATGGGACAACAATCTAGCAAAAAGGCTACCACAGCTGGATTGTAGAGAAGCTTCATAGTAAAAAAAATCTGTTTTTGAATAGTCCTTGCATGCAGTGTGGAGACAGTTAGCTATAGCTACCATGCACAACAGAGAAAAAATATCTATAATGCACAAGAACATTTAATTCCCTTACATTTTGCAAGGGATATGGTCAAGCATATCAGGCCCCCAGATTTGACCTACTTTGACTCCGTATGTGTGTAATGAAAGTCAGTCATGTTTTTAATATATTTTTCAACCAAACAATGCTTTTACTTCCACTGCAAACTAAACAAACATCTGCCACCTAGCACACATGGGCAACGGTAGGATAAAAACTACGTGCATATATTGGGGGTGGGGAGAAGAGGGAGAGAAAAATCAGTATGGAAGCAGTTAAATCTCTAGTTTCCAGAGGGTGTACTATAAATAATGATTCCATAAGTTATGAGAGTATCATTAAAAAAAAATACAGAAAGTAGAACTGGAGGAAAATATGACAGGAATAATAAGAAAATATCAAGTATTGTTCATATTTAAAAATAATGATTTGTTAACTTGGAAGTAACAATAAGAAATACAAGAGTGCCCTGTTATTAACTTCGTCTAACCAAATAAAAAAAAAGATCATTTAAAAATACTTGGAAAAGCTAATAATCTGAAGGAAAACATGGTAATCTGCAGACTCTGATGCTTATGCTTGTAAGAATTTTACACTTTTACCCTTTATAACAATGTTTGATGATAATGGAAAGCAAATGCTGTGAATCAGACAGATTGCAAAACCACCTTGCTTAGGTGGTTACCTTTATGATCAAAATGTAGACACCGGATTACCCTTGAGATGATTTATTAAAAAAACAAAACCACAGCCAGAGAAGTTCATGGTTCAGCTCAGACCTATGAAGTTGGCTGTGCCTTTTTGGCATTAAAGTAGCCAGAAAAGGAATTAGGGGGTATAACATGCAAACACCGCATAAGTTAGGCAAATATTTACATTTTGCTCATGAATATTAAACAAGGGTGCTTGATTTACCTGGCTTTTTTAAATTGTTATTTAATTATAACCAGTTTATGAGACAGGCTCATCTGTTCTACTAGTTTTGCTGCTGCACTCTCTCTAATAGCGAACTGTAGATTGTGCCAAGTTTTGTCTTTGATTAAAATGCACTCTTGTCTTTCAGCAGGAATTGTAGCCCTCACTAGCCTTTGAAATGCTCATTTTCCTGCCTCTGGTAGGCACTAACACAATAATGCTATGCATTTCAGATAGTCCCTTTCATCTGAAGATCTCAAAGCATTTTACAAACATTTATCCATTTTACTCAAAGAGCACCGCTGAAGGGTAAGTAAGTTGGTATACAGCAATCATCCACCATTCAGATGACCCCTTTTCTGGGTTGGCCCAGCATAATATTTAACAGAATACCCAAATTTTAAGCCATCCCAAACTTATAAACTACCTTACCTAATTTCTTCCAAAGGCAAATGGGCTATTTACCAATCAAACTCAAAAAAGTTCAGGCTCCCTAATAATTAAAATGCTCCAGATAATCTTCAAATGTCAATGTCATCGTTGACTGAGCTATTGCTGGCCTCCTAAAGAGTACCTGACAGCTATCACATTTCTTTGTCACAGAGTCTAAACGACCAAGGTAACCAATTTCAGATGTCACTCAGAAGGATATAATGGTTCTCTATCATCAATCAGGCATGACCTTGGTGTTCGGAACATTCCATCAGACTTATAAATAGATGGTACTCCTCACAATTTGGTCTAACAGACATTGCTCAAACCTCATGATCTTCAGGGTTCACTGAAAAGTTAATCCTCCTTACCATTTACATTTCAAAGTTGGGGGGCGGGGAGGTGGGAGGAAGGATTTTAATTATAGGGGTGGAGAACTGTTTAAGTGGGAAGCAGATTTGTGGTAGGTTATCTGAAATTCCTGCAGTTGTATTTTTACCTTATGCTGGGACATCTAGATCATATGGAGATAGCTCATTGTTATAGAAGTGCTAGAAAGGGTGCCTAACTAAATAAAACTATATCATTAGCTTCATTGTTATTGACCTGCACGATGGCTAAAATTTACAAACTTTAGTTAGGCACTTGATTTTCAGACGTGCTAAGCACCCAGATCGACTTTATCTGGTGGTCTCCATCTCTGCAAACCAGGCCACTTTTATCTAAGTGATTAAATATAGAAGAAGGTGCCTAACTTTAAGACACCCACACCTGCAAATATTTGTCTGTGACCTTAGAACTATGCTGCATTATTCACATCACTACAAAGTTCAGATCAAGATTAACTTTAGGAGTTCACATTCAAGGTTGAACTCAAAATTGCTTCAGATTAGCTTTGGCCACATAATCTCACAAAATCAGTTTAGTCCACAATATTTTCATCAACTTGAATGCTTACCAGATCATCTGTTCTCACTACAAAGCTACCCACTTGCGATACATTCAAGCTGTATCCAGAAAACTGAATCATTCTGGTTTTGGAGCTCTGATCCAAAAATTGTATGGCCAGGGTCAGACTGGGAGGGGATTATTCTGAAGCACTAAAACCCCAAGTTTCAGGGGGAACGGTTAACAGTCGAGCCCATCACAAATAGTCATCTTTTGTAAGAGTTCTGGGAGTATTTCAGAGTAGGAAATATTAGTTGTGATAGAAATTCTATTTAACATTAGAAGTTTTGTATTAAATGACCTGGAAAACTCATATCAAATATTACCATCCATATTTGCATAGAGTATTCAGAGATGAAAACAAGCTGATAATGAAGTACATGTGAAATAATTGCTTTCTCCATCAAACTATTTCCACTAAAAACCACCCTGTTCTCCTCATCCTAAATTCTGCTTTGTAGACCACAACTTCTGAGTCTTATGCTAAATATTCTCTACAATGGTGAGGTGTACTATCCCTTAGCTGTAGGTCAGATTAATGAGGAGATTTGTGTTTTGCATCCTAGGTCTCCCTTTTTATGTAAGAACATAGGGCTTGATTTCCATCAGTCTTCTGGGCATTCCCTTTTATCTCACCACTTCGAAAGACCTTGCTGTAGGATTTTACTGCACACTGTTTTACAAGCTCGGCCATAGCGCTGTCGAGATGAGATTCCTTTCTCCTTCCACTTTTTAATCCAGTGTCAACCAAAGCAGACTACTGGAAGGCACTGACATGCAGAGGTTTTCATCACTGTTAGAAAACTGGGCCACCGACGCCAAGTGTTTAATTTCTGCTGATGTTGTTAGTTGTTTTGCCATCTGCTGCTGTGTGTGGAAGTTTGCACCTTGCTGATCATCTTGTACAGTTTTGTCAAACTGCCTGTGATTTTTTTGGATAGCACCAGAACACAAAATAAAAAACTGTCAAAAAGAACATTTTGCCATATGCCAGAAACTAATACACAGTTATTTTGAAAAGTTCCTCATTCATTTTTATAAATATGCCTATATGGGCATATATAACGGGCAAACACAATATCACAAAATATAGACTTCAAGGTTGTGTTCTGGGGCCTGTGATAGTCACACAAGATTATTGTTTCAATCCAATACTTGACTTAAAATAGTTATTCAAAAAAACAAACAAACAAACAAACCCATTTGTTTCAAAGCCAATTAATGGGCCAGATCCTGGCCCCCAAGATTGTAGTCCTTGCATACACAGAGAGCTACCTTAAGAAGGTAGTTGGTGATTCCGCTGGTGGTGGAATAAAGCCATCGTAGTGAGTTCTCTACTACCTGGATATAAGGGACATGGCAGCACAGAGTCAGAGCATAAAGCTCTCCCACGATGATTGGCCAGCAAAGAGATTTCTAAGGGACTGCTGTATGTGGCATAACTTAGAGCAGCTCTTTAGTTATTCTGAATTATACTGTGGGCCCTTTTGCCTCATGGCTGGCTCCAAGATTTGGGGGACTAGGGTGACAGAAAAGTAGCTTAAAGCTAATTTCTCCCCCTACCTGGGTCTTGCGCACACACAGCTGACACACATTTGGGGCTCTGGCCCTACGTTGCTAAGTATAGTAGTGGGCTACATATGTTTGAGATAAAAGTTTATCAACAAGCTATTAATATTTCAAGAGTTGGAGTGAAGGTAGTGCCTGTGATTTAGAGGAGTAGATTGTGTGCATTGTTGATGACTATGCTGGAGGTAAGGGGATTTTCTGTCCACACAATGGGGCTCTGAGTGCATTGGATATTATGATGTGGGAGGGATAAGGCATGTGAACTGGGTGTCAGTGTTACTTAAAATAGTGGTTTCATTGATATTTAGGGATGATGTTGATAGGAATTTCACTTTAATCTCCTTAACTAACTCATAGTGTCTGTGTGTGTGTGAATCACAATTTGAGTTCTCTTTTCTCCATAATCTGTTGATAGTATTCCAGCTATTTGCCATTCCTATTGTTTCTACTGCTTTATGAGGATTTCTGCAAGTGTTTCCTATTTATTCAATATTTTGCATATTGGGTAAGTTTCTCTCTGATGTAATAAATAATAATTTAAAATAAGGCAAATGATAAGAATTTCCTGACAAGAAATGAAATTTGGTGGTTATCAAAGAATATTATACCAAGAAGTAGGAATAGGAGAATATGGAGGAACTTGACCCCATGTCTTAGCTCTTTTTTAAGTCTTTCAAATCATTCTAAATCACTAAAACTGAATACGTGTTACATTTACGTTCTTACAGACCCATTCTTGGGTGTGATCCCTATTTAGGTTTCCCATTTTAGGCCTCTATCTACCACAGCACATGCTTAACTAGTAGCAGATGATTCATCCCACTAAACACACATGCCTAAAGTATATGCTTAAATGCTTTGCTGGCTCAGAAAGCTTAATGCTGGGCATGTTCAGCTGACACATTTTTCAAAGTAACTTCACTATCAGTTTTTAATTTCCTTTCTCTCTTATTGGTTGAGTGTGTATGGTGCAGTCATTACAATCGTACAAATACTCCTCTCCTGTCTACTGTATCACCTATAAACCGAGAAACAGTTTTCACAGAAAAGATATTTTTTTAAAGGGTCAGTAAAAATATTTTATGATTACAGATATAAAATGATCCAAAATATTTAGACACTCACAGGTCATCATTTGGGTTTTCTATCTACTCACAGTTTAATAATATCATAAACACAAATGGTCAGCTCTGGATTTGAATAAAGCAGAGAGAGATCATTGTGAAGAATTCCTCTCTAACACTACTGATGTCTCTGCTTAGCTTGGAAACATTTCAGTGAAATCCCATCCTTTCCATTTGCAAAAATGTATAGTGACACCACCATCTTCCAGCCACCTACAACTGACATTGTGTTTCTTGAATAGGTCATTATGTTGTCTGCTTGGAAATATTTGACTCAATTCTTTTGCAAATGTACCAGAAAAGTCATTTATTTTTAGCTTTCCAAAAATATTTCAGATCTGTTTAAAATTGGTTTCATTAAAATAGTCACTGTTCCAATTTTGCCCCATTTATTTTTGCTGTTTTATTATGTCCTACCTTCCACTCAGGAAGGTAATTCATGTTTTTAGTGGGCCATGTTAAAGCCCACAGGGAGGGACTCTGGGGAGCAAATCTCCTCAGGGACCCACTCAGAGAGCTCTCTCCTCCTCCTCCATCATCCCATCAGGGGAGCAGAGTTTGTGGAAAAGGCTCAATGCAAATCTTGCTATTCCACAGGGCTTTCATCTGGAGACCCTGTACATTCACACTGGATCAAGGAGATCAAGAGCTAGAGGTCTACTTTTGGAGTGAAAAGACCAGGTTTCAAGGCCTGGCCACTCTAGGGGTGCATTCATGTTTTCTCTAGTAGTTATGACTCTTGTCTGCAGCCCGTGGAATGTTTATATGCTACGGTCAGAGGGAAGCCTTGTGCAGGTAATCTACACCTTGGTCACAAAAGCTAAATTACATCACACATTCCACTTAAGGCAAACTCTGGAGGCTCCAACTAGTACACAGTAGAATTGTGCTATGGCAGGCTGCTTTAAGAACATAACATTAAGAATTCAAATCACTGCATGGGATTCCTAGTCACTTGTGGGGGAAACTGAATGAAATATTAAAGATCTGAATAGTTTGAAATCTGAGCTAAAAACCCTCTCCCTGTGCAGTTTAATTAGCTAGAAGTTTCCTGCTGAAATCTCCAAGGGTAAAACTCTCCTGAGTCAGTGGTATGGGAACATGATAAGGGTAATTTATTGAGTTTAGTGTTTAGTTAATGTGCTGGTAGTATTTAGGGAGGTCCAGGGATTTGGGTTTATTTTTGGTTTGGGGAGCTCTGCTTTTCTTTTGGCTGTTAATTTTTAACATTTGGTCTACAAAGGAGCAGTGATTTCTAGAATAGGGCATAACCATTCCCATCAATTCCCTCCTCACTAACCTATGGCCCTCCAGGATGGAGACACAGACACATACATCTTCTGCTCAGTAGGAGGAAGCAGAAACTCTTGGAGGAAGACCCTGACCCAAAGAGTGAGCTCATTCTGGGAGAGCAACAGGGAAGCTGAATGCAGGGGAAAATACCAGGGAAGCAATGAACTGTGTGTGAACAGGCTATGGCTAGCAGCCATAGCAACTAGGGTTAAGTCCATGCAGAAACTATGGGAGAGCAGCATAGACTGGGAAAGGAATCAGTACAGAGGGGACCCAACAGGACACACCACTAACTGATTAGAGGAGATTGCAGGCCCCAGAGACTGGACTGATCTGGAGAGGCACCCCAACCCTAGGAGCCCTAACACTGTAGCAGACCCCTCACTCATCCTACAATAGCAACAGTTATTTCATCTTAAATTGCAGCTGTTTAAACCACTGTACTGGTGGACAAGCCCTGGTAAAATATTTCTCCATTTAGCCACACGGCCAAATTATCATCACAACACACTAAAACTAGTAACCTAGCATCTGAAGCACCTTCAATGTTTGCCTCCAAGTTGTGGTACCCGTGGCAGACCACTGGTACCTTAGAGGTTTGATATATCCATGCGAGGAGTAGTAGTAGTAGTAATAAGTGACTGTATGATTACAATATTTTTGAACACACATGTATTTACTCCTACTGCCTGCATCCCTTTTATGTTCATTTTCCATGAACACTTGAATGCCTGAGTAGCATGAAAAAAGGTATATATAAATTTACAATTTAAGTGCTTCTAAATGCACACGAAACATTTGCATGTTCATTCTAACAAGTAGCAGAAACGATACAATGGAACTTATCTAACCAGTTACAATTCACCACACAGTATGACTAGCAGACACTCACAGAACTATTTCTTATCTAACCAGGTGCATTGTCCAAGAAAGAAAATTAAAAATTGCAGTCTGCTTGCAGCTATTCCATGAGCAGAGAGACTAAGCTCATTTTTGTTGGCAATTATTTGCTTAGCTTTGATGGTTACAATGATACCAAATAGCAGTTTTAGTCCCCAGTCCTGCAGACACTGATACATGTACCTTTACTCGGCAGAGTACTCCCAGCTGCTGCTGCTGATACTATTCATTACTACAGGGGAGAAATCCCAGAATAAAGTTACACACATGCCTGAGTGTTTGTAAATTCAGGGAATTAATGCTACCCATTACTGGGCTTGACTATAGCAAGTCAGGAAAATAAGGATGAGAAAGAAAGTTCACTAATGGCTCAGATTCAAATACTCTAAGTAGAGTGTTATTGTATAGATTCTGGTTTAACTCAAATTGACACCAAGTTAATAAAAATCTCTAGCTACATTTCCTTCCAGGCAGTTCTACAAGCAGTAAACTCAAATATAAAAAGTACAGCCCATATACGGTAGCACCACCGTTTCCTCAGCACTCCCTACCCTGATTTCTAGCTAGTACAGCCTCTCTTCAGCTTTTCCCTCTTTTAACAGAACCATTCCTACCTTTAAAGTGTTGAGCTTAAATATCTCAGCTGAACCTAATTATATCCTAGCAGGCTCTGAACCCTGGATGGATATTAAGCCTGAAACCACAGGATATTGTCTGGTATAGCAGCACCTCCTCTTAAGGGAACAACTGGAATGGGGTATGGCAGGGTTTCTAGGTCCCTCCAGCAAGTCATATTAGCATATCCAATCCTGCAAGTTGTTCTGTGGGTAGACTCCTGTGCCTGTAGGGATCCTATTGACTTCAGTGAAGGCCCATTGGCTTTCCATATGGACTTAAGGGTCTAACTGTGTGGATTAGTATGCAGATCAGGTATATAGTTGGCCATGAGAACTGGAAAAACAAAAATGGAACAAAGAAAAAAGTAAAATCTTGATCATTTCTAAATAAGGTCATTCCAGTCAGTCTTTAGCACTCTCCATAGGTGTTTTCCCTTAGGAAGAATTTATAATAGGGTTAATTTTTAAAAGGCTAAAATGCAGTCATGATTGGGAAGAAAAATATATGCGGGTTATTATTAAAAATGAGAGCCTTTTGAATGGCTTTTCTAGTGTTGAGTTTGGAAGATGTTAAAAAGAAAACCAACAGGGGTAATTTACTTGAATCTTTATGGTAAATTGCTGTTTGTGGTTCAGAAAATGCAATATTTGTTTCATGTGTGAACATCACTGTGCTTTACTTCAAATAATGAGCATCTCTTAACAGAAAGGAAGGCTAGCCAGCCTAGCAATAACACGTGCTCACACACTTATGAATACAACAGAGTCAGGCTACTGCTGGGTCTAACTGGGCATCATTAGTGTGCCCATTCAGGATTAGGAAGTGTGAAGCAAAGATCAAGGTCATGAACTGGAGATATATTGGTCTGACCACACTTTTTCTTCTGAGTCCCTATGGCAGATTTCAGCACTGCTGACCTGATATTCGTCGAAGCAATGTCCTGGGTCAAGTCATTCAGACGTCCCTCATTTTTATTTTCTCCCTTAGGATGTCAGCTGCTATAAAAGGAAAACCTCCTTGACCTCAGCCATCATCTCACTGTGGGTTTTCATCCTTGAAGCTGTTAATTGAAACCACAGAATCACAAGAGCAGCACTCTACACAGTTTAGCTCCATATCATGTGAAGCTTGCATCCCAGCTAGGAATGCATGTATACTGATAATTATGACTGACATTGCCTATTAGGGTGGGATATAAAATCATATCCCAGTGTAGACTTTTTTTAATGGTCTTGCAATCCTTCTACATCTGGCTTAATGTTTCTACAAATAGCTTGACCTTTAGAGGGGAGGGGGGGGAAAGCAAGCTGTGTTCTGAGCTTTAAATAATTCCCATTTGTAACTCTATGAATGGCACATTTGGTCCAATTTCCAGTGTCTGGCATTTCTAATCTGTCATGCTATAAACAGTCAGTAGGATGTAAACTTTCCCCCCAGAGGGAAAAGTGCAATCAAATTGGCACCCCAGACAGAAGCCAGCTATGTAGTATTATCAGAAAAATGTCGTTTCTCAGACTCTGCAACAATTCCATGGGGTTAGCATCTGACCATTAGTGTGATGCTAAATACAGCAAGCCTGATTCTCCACTGCCTGGTACCTTGAAAAGTGAGCACAGAGTGGGTGTCAAGGCTATGGAGAATTGTGATTTAATAGTGTTTACATACACTCTACACTTCCTTTGCATAGGTGGAGATGGGCACACCAGATGCAAGGCAGTGGAGAATGAGTCTCTTTATCTGGCATTCCTTTCTGTCGTTTGAAAATCAAAAATGATATATTTTTTTTAAAAATGTGTGGAAAGTAAATGAGAATATCTACTGAAAGCCACTAAAAGAAGGTGCTCAAACTCAAGGGCACATACTGAAAATGGCAGTATTCATTGACAGTCTGAATCACCTTCTGATGTAAATAAGAAAACAAACAAACAAATATCTCATATAATGGCCACATCTGATGCGTTGCTAGAGATTTGGACACAGTCCAGTTACATTCTCTGCCTTCCCTTAAAAATCTTTTCAGCTAGAATGTTCTGCATGCTTAAGTACACTTCAGTTCAGCTGGAAGATTCAAGCCTGAAAGCTCCCCCTTTAACTACCGATGCCCTTGCCAGGAAGGAAGCTTCCCCATAATTACAGGGTATGGTATATATTTATAGTTCGAACAGAAGTCCAGAAGGGCACTCTCCCTTATACAAAGAAATCCAGCTCACAGATCTTGAATTAGCCTCTAAACAAAAACAAAAACAAAAAAAACCCAACAAGCAATGACGCCATCACAAAGATTTAAAAGGCAAGAAGAGAAGGGGGATGAGGGTTGTTAGTGTCTCAAGAAACAGCAACAACAAAATCCCCTTTACTCCCAGAGAGCACTGTAACTTTTCTTTTGAATTTATTTCCATTTATTCCCTATATAATTTTCTATTTAGTAGAAAAAATTGCCTAGGCTATTTTTAAAAACACACAGAGGACTCTTGGCTTCAGTGTCCCTTGCCTTTTATCCTGAGGCCCCAGTTCAGGAAAGAATTTAAGCACATGCTTAAATCCATCTTTGCTCAGCAAAGCATGTAAGCAAGTGCTTAAGCCCCAGTGAAGTTAAAGCACAATGCGTTGCTGAACTGAGGCCCTAGTGAATCTCACTGGCTTCCTCACATAAGAAGTTTTATCCTCTTGCTTTTGTGCTCACGTTTCCTCATTTGTTGCTATCAGGCTGATTTAAATAGGAATTGCAAGTCTGAAAATCCCATTTCCAGTCCTATCATGCCAAAGCCTTCAAGATAAATATTTAGAGCTGTCTGAATTATTAGATCTACCCCTTTTTCCCCCTCTAAAAATTATTCCCAAACCTATCCTAATTTCTTGGAATGTATTCACAAGGATTCGCTGATTGATTAAGAGGAACAATTTTCTGTCTTTTCTCTTTGCTATTTATTATTCATTATTGTGGTGTGATTAGTCATCCAGATTATATAATATTGGTTCTATTCTTCAATTGCACAACTGACTTTTAAAGTATAAAATGAGTAGTGAATAACAAATAGTTCACTTCCTGTATGATTTTTTGAAAAAATGATGCATGCTAAAATTCATGAAAAATTTGAAATTTGGGAATATGTTCATGAACGCTCAGTGGATGCCGGAATACTCATAAATAATATGATGCTACATATAATAGTAAATCTAACTTAGTGCTTTTATGCATAAGAGCACCATAGGATGACAGAGGCTTGGTCTAAACTTAAAACTTACATCAACATAGTATGTCCATCGGGGTGTAAAAAAACCACACCCCTGACCAACATAGTTATGATGACAAAATTCCAGTGTAGACATAGTTATGTGGTGTGGGGGGCGGGGAGTGCTTCTCTCTACAGCCTTCTGTTGGTGTACACTCCATCTACTCTAGGAGGATAGTGCCAGCATAGGCCCCATATTGTAGGCACAGCTGAAAACTCTTTACAGCAAGAGAACGAAGAGTGACAAATAATGGATAACAAATGCACTTCCGATATTAATCTTCTGGTGTCTGTACTAAAGTATATGAAACATTCAGAATTTATAAACATTTTCATAAATAAACAGGTGGCCATCTAAATACTAACAAATAATGTGAACCCACATAAACAAAGCTGAGTGAACTCACCATGCTGATTTTTTAAGATATGCATGATATCGTTAACCCCCAAAGTTCAAAAATCGGGAGTCAGATTCAACAATCATGATTTACCCCCAAATTGTGACATTTTTAAATTTAAAATCATGGTTCTGGTCATTCTTCATTTTTGAACTCCCCTGCCTATGCCCAGTATGAGAGATCATTAGTCTTGCCAGCTCTCACAAATTTATAGAAAGTTGACTTCGCCCCCCCCCCCCCCCCCCCCAGCAGAAGTTCTTGCTGGAGGATCCCACTGAGATCAGGACCCCTGTTATTCACTGTACAAACACATATTAAGAGATAGTCCTTGCCCAGAAGCGTTTATAATCTAGAGCAAATGCTTTCCAGTTACATCTGTGCCATGATTAGCTGCCTCCCAGCCTGAGAGGATGGAACTAATGGGATCAGGTGTTAGCCAGAGGATCCCTGGGCTTTATAAAAAGGGCTTAGAGGACTCAGGTGGGGAGCTGCAGGAAGTAGTTTAAGCTCCTGGGGAGGCAAGGTGTGTAGGAAGCAGGGACGGGTGGGGGTAGTTGTTAATCTGCTAGGGAAAAGGGTCTCTAGGAAGAAAGACTTGGGAAGCGATGCTCAGCTAGAAGAGCAGGGGAGAACTCTGCAGGGGCTGGGAGGTGGGGTGAAGATCAGGGAATGCTAGTTAGGTGAGGTGAGGGAGGGACTTTGAGTGGGACTCTAGTGAATTTAGCTTGGGAGTCAATGCTCTGTAACAGCAGGGAAGACCTTAAAGATAGCCTAGAAGAAGGTCTGAAGAGTAGTCCAAGCAGCATAGAAGAATCTCTTGTTTGAAAGTTTTGGTTGGACTTCTGTTACCCTGCAAGGGGATGGAGCTTGAAAGGGGCCTAGCCTGAAGGGCTGAGTCATGCAAGCTTTAGACTACTATAGAGCCAGAATGCCAAAGAACGGGAGTCAGAGTGAAAGAACCCTGGCTCAAGGGAGTGCACCAGGGCTGAGTCCCTCTCCAACCCCCAGTAAGAGTCCCACATAGTAGCAATATGAAGCCCTGTTTAATAATAAGGGTTGTGAAGGTCACAGAATTATTAAGAGCAGTTGGTAGAAGGTGCTAGGCTTTGAACTCCTGGTTCCAGGGCTTACAGTTTAGTGCATCTTCCACTAGACTAGAAGACATTGCATTTGAATAAATCTTCCTCTAACTTTGCTTCCTTGAAATCAGGTGATGGGACATTATTTAGTGTGAGACTACCTACATCAAGGGCCAAAAATCACATTAACCCTGAGAGTTGGCAATACTATAACATGTGCTTCTATTAGCCAACAAGCTCTGCATCAGACACACAAGCCACAAACTTGGCATAAGGGGCTCCCCCACTCCTTGGTGTTGATGGCATATTGAGGCATAGCTGGAGCATGACTGTGCTCTGTTATTCCCCATCTGCTGAAACGAATGGCCCCTTGGAGCTGGATGCAGTGTAGAACAGCCCTAAGGCTTCACCAAGTTGCATGATGGGCTGAATCAGCTCTTGGACAGTCCTGGGATTGGAAGGCTGTAAAAAGGGGGAAGAAGGTAGCCTTTACAAAAAGTGCATGCAGCGAGAGGTGTGTTCATGTTGTCTCATAGCCAAAACCAAAAGAATAGCGTTCAAGTAGCCACATGGTAGAAAACATTAGGATTTACAAACATCTCGTTATTGGATGCTGTAGCACCCATTGACCTATCTCCAAAAGCAAGGCAAAGTTCACAGCCACTTACAAGAAGCATAGAGGAGCATCTCCATCTATACACCATTATTGTAGCATTTAGACTATGGTTGCTAACGATAGAACAATCATTATGCTAATGACTGTTGAAGAAGACCCTTAGGCAGCACGTGCAGTTGACTGCACACAGCATATGCCTTGCTAGGCAGCTCATCATCCATTTACTTGGAACAGCTGTGGTCAAACAGAGGTCACTTATTTCTGGGCAGGTGTATATGGAATGGCCAGGGTACACATTGCAGAGACATGCTCCTCAAATAAAGACCAGCTGCTACATAGGCTTGAAAAGGACAGTTGGATGTGTAACATTAGAGTGACTGTGTACATGTACAATTTGCAGGATGAGTTCCATATGGCATTGGGAACCCCGGCTCAGTTTGTATATGTAACTGAGTTCAGCGTCGTAGGCAAGGTGAGTTCACAAGTACACAAGACAATAGAGCATATGGTGGTTGTAACATTTGCAAAACCCCTCTAATGTACTTTTACACAGCTCTCCAGCATCAAAGTATTTTGAAGTGAGTTTGGTCTCCACTAGTCACTGCCATTGTCCAGTTTCCTTGGTACTGACCTTGCCTAGACACACAGACTCTCTGTGTTCTGTTCCCCTTTTACTCTGCTGGAAACTTCTAGTACTTTCTCCACTTCCTCCAGCAGATTGTGTTGCTACGGGAGGAGTTCATCAAGACATATTTAAAGGCAGGCAACACCTAGGGATTGGAAACATTTACATGTCAGGAAAACAAATGTTCATTTAAAAAAAAAACATGGACACATTTGCATGTAATGGTCTCAGCTGAAATACATGTCAGTGGCTATCTTCTTTAAAACCTTTGACTGACATATAAGAAAACAGTGCTAAAAAGCACCATTAAGACCAGTTAAACCACTCATCCCACTACTGTCGAAGTGGGGTGAGAAAAAATGGACAAAATGAGTGAATCTAGACTGCTGCCATGCAGCAAAAAATGTATAAAAATGAATATGCGGTCACCCTTTTACAGTCCACTCCTGCACAAGGCTGCATAATTTTAGATAAACATCCAGTCTTTTAGGTGCTTAAGTGAATGGAATTAGATGAGACAAGCACATCACTAGTGAAGCTGAATCCCTATAAAAGCTTTGATATAATATACCTTTTATGAGCAGTGTGCTCAAAGAACCATGTCCTCAGCTATGGTACAGCTGAGCGTCTGAATGCAGTAAAGCAGTATTTCCCAAACTTGGGACGTCACTTGTGTAGGGAAAGCCCCTGGCGGGCTGGGCTGGCCGATTGCGGCTCCCACTGGCCGCGGTTCGCTGCTCCAGGCCAATGGGAGCTGCTGGAAGTGGCACAGGCCGAGGGACGTACTGGCTGCTGCTACCAGCAGCTCCCATTGGCCTGGAGCAGCGAACCACGGCAAGTGGGAGCTGCGATCTACCAGACCTGTGGATGCGGCCGGTACACAAACTGGCCCGGCCCACCAGGGGCTTTTCCTACACAAGTGGCATCCCAAGTTTGAGAAAAACACTGCAGTAAAGCATCAATAGGAGGCTGCACTCCAAAGAAATGAACTACACAGGAGAGGAAGTGAAGATCAAACCTCTACATGCAGATTCCACTCTGACTAAACCAAGAGTAACTATTAAAATTGATGGACTAACACTAGTGTAAAGCTGGTGAGAGAGCAGAATTAGTCCCATTAAAAGTTGACCACTTAGAGATGGTCTACACTGGGGGCGGGGTGGATGTAAGATACGCAACTTCAGCTACGGGAATAGCGTAGCTGAAGTCGACATATCTTATTTCCACTTACGTTGGGTCCTCATGGCGTGGGATCGACGGCTGCGGCTCCCTCGTCAACTCTGCTACCGCCACTCACCCTGGTGGAGTTCCAGAGTCGACGGATGTGCGTTTGGGGATTGATATATCGCGTCTATCCCTGATAGATGGACATACTACCCTTAGTAAAAGATGAGATACTCTCCTCCCTCCCCCCCCAAAAAAAATACCATCACAACACAATTCCAGCTGTGGTTATATGCAAAATGAAGGTCCTTTACTTTGTTTCTACATCCAAAATAATTCAGGGGAGGGCAAAAATGAACAAAACGAAGTACAATCAATGGATAGCCATCCATAGACATTTCTGTCTAAAGTATCACAAAGGGCCAGAGGTGTATGTAGAAGGCTTTGCTTTGCAGTGTTCCTTTTTCTTTTGCTTTAGAGGATTTCCCTCACTCTGTTATGGAAGAGAGGGCTTTTTTCTCCTCTTTTGTTCTCACATGACTTTAAACCTCCTGATTTGCAACAACTGCTTCCATAAAATAATCAGATAAATAAAACTCCAAAAACATGCCTCTTTGAAAACATGCCACTATCAGCACACTGATAGCCCAAGTATATTCCCATGAAGTCCAAATACTGTTCTTTTTAGGAAGAGTGGTGCATGTTGGCAACTTACTTCTGTGGGGACTGGGTTTAGAAGCTTAAAAAATGTATGTTAGCCTCAAGTGCCTTGCATAAAGATGGTATGTTTATACTTCTGATGCACCAGGAACATTATCCACAGTAAGTGGCAGAAACAGTTACTTTTCTTGCTGATCACACAATACACTAATTCCTTTCAGTTTTGTATTGTGTTGTTACATGATGAAAGGCATTACCTCTTATCATTAATTCTCCTCCCAATTTAATGGGATGCAGGGGTGCTAATTGCCCCCCACAGTTAACGGGAAGTTAATTCCAACCGAGCTTTCCTTTTCCTTTCCACGGGTAGTCAGAAGAAGGCTCTGAGAGTGGCTGTTTGGAAGGCAGCAGGAGAGAATGCCTTTGAAAACATGGGAAAATCCTACTGCGAGACTTATTCTTGAAGAATTGGGAGCTGTGTTTACAGTAAGGAAATTAAAATCATTTAACAAACAGAATAAAGAGCAAGTTTTTAGAACCTTTCCTCTCCTGTGTATGTTGAACTTTTATATTGTACTATATATACTCATTATTATTTAATGACTGCTAGATTTACTCCATGAAACAACTTCTGTAGGTAGCTTAGAAGTAATTCAAGAATAGCCTCCCTTCTGGAGTGCTCCAAAACGTTCTGTTCTGAGAAGCAACTATCTAGGATTTCAAGAAATTGCTTCTCTAATATCTGCATGTATATAAGAGTCTATCATATGTGAGCTTGGAATGTGTTTAGTAGGCTTATTAGAGAATGAGGGTGTAACAGGGAGGTCTGCCTCTTTAAGGAACGGGGGTCAGCTACCAGCCAGAGCTGTTCAATTATCAGACCCAGCTGGGAAAGGAATAAGTGATTATAAAAGCCAGTACTTGGAGCACTTGAGAAGATACTGCAGAGGGATATGGGTTTCTGTCGTAGGTCCTAATGCACAGGGAGTGAAAGGAAGAGTTTGTTCTCCATTCAGCACTGAAACAAGGAGAAAAGTTTATGGGGTCTGAGGCCTATGTCTGTGTGACGGTCCACACTCGTGGGGTCAGGGCAGCGTGGACTATCAGTCACAGTCTATAGCGCCACCATGCGGTCTAAGGCAGCCTGGCCTAGTGACCAGAGTCTATAGCACCACCCTTTGGTGTAGGGCAGCGTGGCCTAGCAGCTAGAGTCTATAACGCCATGCTTTGGTGCAGGGCAGAGTGGCCTAACGGCCGGAGTCAATAGTGCTCCCTTTGTTACAGGGCAGCATGGCCTAATGGCCAGAGTCCATAAAGCAACCCTTTGGCACAGGGTAGCATGGCCTAGCGGCCAGAGTCTATACTATTGGGGTTTGGCTACCCTGGTAGGGGGGCCCGGGCCCACCCAACTCCACCGGGCCCCCGACCCAGGACCCTGACAGTGGCGTAGCTGCTTGCCACTGACTCAGCGGGGGGTCCTGCCAAAACACACTGAGTTTCCCTGGGTGGGAGGTACCACTCCGACACCCTCCCTGGGTCACTTCCTACCTGAGTCTGTGATGGGGTTTCCCATGAGACGTCGATTCCCCTGTGTTCGGCAGGTCCAGTTGTCTCCAGGATCTCCTCCAGTCACCGGGATGCAGATGGGCTCTGAACAGCTGCGATTCCCGGTGTGGCCAGAGGCTGTGGCTGGGCCTCCGCAGGAGCTTCCCCGGCAGGTCCTTCCCCTGCGGCCTCCAGCCCAGAATGAGCCATTCTCCCTCCCTTTATACTACTAGAGCACTTGGAGCATGCCCAGTCTTGCCAGGGAGGCGGGACTTCCACTGACAACACCAGGGACCTAACCCTGTCTGGGCTAGTGCGGAGTACGCCGACCCCGTCACACACACACCTTAAGAAGGACCCCTGGGGGCGGTCCGTCTCCCCATCCTCTTCTCCCTGTCTAGAAAAGAAATCCACGTTAGCATGAGCCTTACCCGGACGATGAAACACGCGGAAGTCATATGGTTGGAGTGACTGGTACCAGCTCATGATTTGGGGGTTTGCGTCTTTCATGCTGTTCATCCACCTGAGGGAGGCATGGTCAGTGATCAATTTGAAGGTGTTCCCCAGTAAATAATAGCGCAGGGCGTCAATAGCCCATTTCACGGCCAGGGCCTCCTTCTCTATCGTTGAGTAGTTTCGTTCTCGAGGAAATAATTTGCGTCTCAGGTTCAGTACTGGGTGTTCCTCCCCTTCCCGCTCTTGGGAGAGCACGGCCCCTAAGCCTACCTCTGAAGCATTTGGAGTATGAACTCCTTTGTAAAATCGGGGTGCCGCAGGACCGGTTCCTACGTGAGCCGTTCTTTCAGAATCCTGAAGGCCTTGCCACACGGATCGGACCACTGTACCTGTCGTGGCTGAGAATTCTTCGTCTGGTCTGACAGGGGAGCAGCTATGGACGTGAAGTCTGGTACAAAGCAGCGATAGTACCCGGCCAGTCCCAAAAACTGATGCACCTGCTTCTTTGTTTTGGGTGTGGGTATATCCATAAGGGCTTGCACCTTATTGATTTGGGGGGCGCAATTTCCCTCCCCCTATGATTTATCCGAGTTAGGTCACCTCTTCCTGTCTGAGATGGCATTTCGCCAGATTGGCTGTTAGTCCGGCTGCTCTGAGGGCCTGGAGGACCCTCGTAAGGTGTCTGAGGTGGTCTTTCCAGTTGTTACTGTAGACCACAATGTCGTCTCTATACGCCGCTGCATATCGGTCATGAGGTAGCAAGATCTTATTCATCAGCCGCTGAAAAGTCACTGCGGCCCCGTGTAACCCGAACGGCATGGTTACAAAGTGGAAGAGGCCGAACGGTGTTGGGAAGGCTGTTTTTTCCCGGGAATTTGGTGTAAGGGGGATTTGCCAGTACCCTTTGGTTACATCTAGGGTTGACAAATACCTCGTTCCCCCGAGTCGTTCTAGGAGTTCTTACACCCGTGGTATGGGGTACGCGTCGAACCGTGAGATAGCGTTCACCTTCCGGAAATGATACAGAATCGGGGGGTCCTGTCGGGTTTTGGGACCAGAACAATTGGACTGCGCCATTCACTCTTCGACTCCTCGACCACGCCCCTCTCCAGCACTGTATCCAATTCCTGTCGCACTATGGCCCACATCTTCTGAGGCAGTGGTCAGTGGTAGTCCCTCACCTTCTGGCCGTGTGTCGTCGCAATATGATGGCTCATAAGGTTGGTTCGTCCCGGGCGGGTTGATAGCACATCGGGGAAATCCTTTATCAGCTGCGATATTTGTTCCTGCTGTGCTGTGGTGAGGCAGGTCCCAAGTGTAGCCGGCCTTGGGTCTAGGGGTTCCCTGGCTAGTGGTCCCAGTTCTGGGTCCAGGGGTGATGGAATGATGAATAAAGCCTCCCTGGCCTTCCATGCCTTCAAAAGATTCACATGGTATATCCGAGTATCCCTCCGTCGTCCGGGTAACTGGACTTCATAATCTACGGACCCAACCCGTCGGATCACCTCGTAAGGCCCCTGCCACTTGGCCAGGAGCTTTGAGTCGGCCAAAGGCAACAAGAGCAACACCCAGTCCCCAGGGTCAAAACTCCTTACCTTAGCCCCTCTGTTATATACCCGTTCCTGTGTCTCTTGGGCCCGCAGCAGATTCTCCCGGGCGAAAGCTCCCAAGCCTTGGAGCCGTTCTCGGAGGCGTAGCACATACTGAGTGGTCCCAAGTACTCGCGTCTCCTGTGCTTCCCAATCTTCCCTCAGGAGGTCCAGGATTCCTCAGGGCTGCCTGCCATACAAAAGTTCGAAGGGTGAGAACCCGGTTGATGCTTGGGGTACCTCCCTTATGGCGAACAGCAAGGCTGGCAATAGTGTATCCCAATGGCTGGGGTCTTCCTCCATGAAATTCCACAACATGGACTTCAGGGTACCATTAAAATGCTCCACTAGACCATCTGTTTGTGGATGGTAAACCGACGTACGGAGTGTCTGTATATTCAGGAGGCGGCACAGTTCAGCTATCAGTTTCGAGGATACGTTAGTCCCCTGGTCAGTCAAGATCTCCGCGGGTACCCCGACCCTAGAGAAGACCTTCATGAGTTCAGCTGCTCGGAGGGGAACAGCCTCGGGGTAACGTGTCGCGAAGTCCATGATCACTAAAATAAATCGGTTCCCTGTCTTGCTTCTTTCTAAGGGTCCAACCAAGTCCATTTTGATGCGTTCAAAGGGTATACCGACCACGGGTAGGGGTATTAATGGGGCTCGGGGTACACCCTTTGTTCCAGCCCACTGGCATTCCAGGCAAGACACGCAATACTCCTGGACCTCTTGGTGAATGCCGGGCCAAAAGAATCGGTGGGCCACCCTCTGAAGGGTCTTTTCCTGCCCCCTGAAGGGTCTTTTCCCGCCCCAGGTGTCCTGCCCATGGGTTTGCATGCGCTAACTGTAGGAGGCCTCGTCGTAACCTCCGGGGAACCAACAACTGACAAAGCGGCTACGGTGTCTGTGGTTCCTGAACCACCCGATATAGGCGATCCCACCGGATCTCAAACCGAGGCCCCTGCGGAGGTCTCGGAGAGGTGTCTTCTCCAGGCCCGAGGGCGGTGGCCTGCTCCCAGGCCCTACTCAGAGTCGGGTCTTCTCTCTGCTCCCTCATGAAGTCAATATCCCCCTCCAGCTCTGTCAGCGCATCTTCCACGGAGGGCTGTCGCACGTTAGCAGGCGCCTTCCCCGCCGTAGATGTCCCTTCCCTGGGGTCTGCCTCCGGTGTGTGACCGAGCAGTCCCCTTCCTGGAGCCGTAGCCCCTTCCATTTGTAGAGCGGATGGTTGATACTGCTGGAGGACCTCCCTAAATTCTGGCCAGTCTCGTCCCAGCACTACGGGATAGGCCAATCTGGGGGCCATGCCCACGTGGAGGACTTCCTCCCGCTGACCAATCCCGATCCTCACCCAGGCTGTGGGGTAAGGGCAGATGTCTCCATGGACACATTGTAGGTGTATCTTTTCCCCCCAAGAGTCTAAGATCCGGGACCGGCCCCTCCTGTAAGAGGGTCTGAGTCCACAAGAGCATTCGTGGGGGTCCCCTCTACCCACACCAGGATCACTAATTTTCCCGGCCCCCTTTTTCAGGCTCTGTGTCCGGCAACCCACACTTTCCCATAGTTGCAATCCATGAAGGGGCATTCCCACTGGAAATGTCCCTCTTGTCCGCACTCCCAGCAGCGGTTCAGGCTTCCCAAGGGTCCTAGGCCTTCCCTTGGCAGGTTCTGCCCCCCTTGTGGGGGCTGTTCCCTTCGAATCGGAGTTTGCGGAACTCTGTGCCTGGGTTCGGGGCTGGGAGGTTTAATGAGTGTGGAGCGGGTGTTGGACGGAGATTCCCGAGCCTCCGCTCCCCGAGGGCTTGCCTTGTCTGGCCCGTCTCACTTACTGAGGTTTCTGGACCTCCATGGGGGTTACTCGGCTCCTTCGGCCACCAAATAGTCCTCCATCAGGCCCACGGCTGCTGACAAGGACGCCAGCTGGTGACATTGCACCCATGCTTTCCCTCCTGCTGGGAGGAACTGGGTGAACCGTTCGAGCGCCACCATCTCCGTCACCTGAGGCCCAGACAAGCCTTCTGGCTCCAACCATCTCCAACAGTGGTCCTGTACCCGTTGGGCCACAGCCCGAGGCCTAGCCCCAAGAGGATACTGTTCTTTATGTAGGCGCTGGCGGTACGTCTCAGGGCTAATGCCAGTCTGGGCTAAAATGTCCGCCTTCACTTGGGGGTACTCCAAGGCCTCTCGGGGCTCAAGGTTACGGTAGGTTGTCTGTGCCTGTCCCGTCAAATAAGGGGCTAGCATGGCGGCCCAGTGTTCTGGGGGCCACCGAGCAGAGGTGGCGACCCGTTCGAACGTGACCAGGAATGCCTCGGGGTTGTCGCCTGGTCCCATCTTAGTGATGCGAACTGGCAGCCCCACCGGAGCCTCCCCAGATCCCGCTCCTGTAGGCGTGGGGGCTGGAGCTCTAAGCGGAGGCAGTAGAGTTGCCATTTGTTGGACTAGGTGTTCCTGATGCAATTGTTGCTGGGCAGCCAGCTCTCGAAGGAGTTGCTGCTATTGTTCCTGGTGCTGGGTCATCTGCAATTACTACTGGCTGGCCATCTGCTGCATCATGTGAGCCTGCTGCTATCGCTGTTGGGCTGATTGCTCTTGCTGATTCTCCACCAACCGCTTTAGAAACTTCTCTGTATCCATCTTAGAAGGCAGTGGGGCTCTCGCCGTCTAGATTCCTTGCACTGGACCTTTCAGCAGGTCCCGGGTGATGCCCACATTCTCCACCATGTGTGATGGTCCACGCTCATGGGGTCAGGGCAGCGTGGACTATCAGTCTATAGCGCCACCGTGTGGTCTAGGGCAGCCTGGCCTAGCGGCTGTCAAGGCTACTTCCCCACTTTGAACTTTAGGGTACAAATGTGGGGGCCTGCATGAAGACTTCTAAGCTTAACTACCAGCTTAGTTCTGGTCTGCTGCCACCATTCTCAAAAACTAATTCCCTTCCCTGGGTAGCCTTGAGAAACCTTTCACCAATTCCCTGGTGAATACAGATCCAAACCCCTTGGATCTTAAAACAAGGAGAAATTAACCATTCCCCTCCTTCCTCCCACCAACTCCTGGTGAATACAGATCCAACCCCCTTGGATCTAAAAACAAGGAAAAATCAGTCAGGTTCTTAAAAAGAAAGCTTTTAATTAAAGAAAAAGGTAAAAATCATCTCTGTAAAATCAGTATGGAAATTAACCTTACAGGGTAATCAAACTTAAAGAGCTCAGAGGACTCCCCTCTAGTTTTAGGTTCAAAGTACAGCAAACAAAGATAAACACTCTAGTAAAAGGTACATTTACAAGTTGAGAAAACAAAGTAAAACTAAGACGCCTTGCCTGGCTATTTACTTACAAGTTTGAAATAGGAGAGACTTGTTTAGAAAGATGTGGAGAACCTAGATTGATGTCTGGTCCCTCTCAGTCCCAAGAGCGAACAAACTCCCAAACAAAGAGCACAAACAAAAGCCTTTCACCCCCTCCCCCCCAAGATTTGAAAGTATCTTGTCCCCTTATTGGTCCTTTGGGTCAGGTGTCAGCCAGGTTACCCGAGCTTCTTAACCCTTTACAGGTAAAAGGATTTTGGAGTCTCTGGCCAGGAGGGATTTTATAGTACTGTACACAGGATAGCTGTTACCCTTCCCTTTATAGTTATGACAGTGGCCAAAGTCTACAGCACCACCATTTGGTGCAGGGCAGCGTGGCCTAATGGCCAGAGTCCATAAAGCGACCCTTTGGCGCAGGGTAGCGTGGCCTAGTGGACAGAGTCTATAGCGCCACCCTTTGGTGCAGGGCAGCGTGGCCTAACGACCAGAGCCTATAACGCCACCCTTCGGTGTAGGGCAGCGTGGCCTAGCGGCCAGAGTCTATAGTGCTCCCTTTGTTGAGGGGCAGCGGGACCTAACGGCCGGAGTCCATAAAGCAACCCTTTGGCGCATGGTAGTGTGGCCTAGCGGCCAGAGTCTATAGTATTGGGGTGTGGCTACCCTGGTAGGGGGGCCCGGGCCCACCCAACTCCACCGAGCCCTGACCCAGGGCCCTGACAGTGGCATAGCTGCTTGACACTGACTCAGCGGGGGGAGTCTTGCCGAAACACTCTGAGTTTCCCTGGGTGGGAGGTACCACTCCGACACCCTCCCTGGGTCACTTCCTACCCGAGTCTGTGATGGGGTTTCCCAGGAGACGTTGATTCCCCTGTGTTCAGCAGGTCCAGTCGTCTGCAGGGTCTCCTCCAGTCACCGGGGTGCAGGCGGGCTCTGGACAGCTGCGATTCCCGGCGTGGTCAGAGGCTGTGGCTGGCCCGCCGCAGGAGCATCCCGGGCAAGTCCTTCCCCAGCGGCCTCCAGCCCAGAATGAGCTAGTCTCCCTCCCTTTATACTACTAGAGCACTTGGAGCATGCCCAGTCTTGCCAGGGAGGCGGGACTTCCGCTGTCAACACCAGGGGCCTGACCTTGTCTGGGCTAGTGCGGGGTACGCCCATCCCATCGGTAGAGGAACTGCTTTGTATAGACTAGGGCTTATGTTGAAGAACAAAAATTATCTTGAAAGAGATGAGGGTATGATAGTGTCCTCCTAAGCTGGAAGAACAGGTCAGCAGCCTCTAGCAGCTGTCAGAAGTATGTCATGTATTAGGGTTCGTCTTCACTACCCACCAGATTGGCGGGTAGTAATCGAGCTATCGGGGATCGATTTATCGCGTCTTGTCTAGACACGATAAATCGATCCCCGAACGCGCTCCCCGTCGACTCCGGAACTCCACCAGGGCGAGAGGCGGAAGCAGAGTCAACAGGGGAGCCGCGGCCATCGATCCTGTGCTGTGAGGATGCGAGGTAAGTCGATCTAAGATACGTCGACTTCACCTACGCTATTCTCATAGCTGAAGTTGTGTATCTTAGATCGATTTTCCCCCTCCCCCGTCCCCCAGTGTAGACCAGCCCTAAGACAGTTAGCAAGTTACCCTCTTTTCTGCTGGTTTGGATGTAAGACTAAAAAACATCTGTGCTGCTGCGTTGTTCTTAAAATTCAAAGAGGTAAAAACCAATTCATGTGAATTACTCTCTTAGGGAGATCAGATGTCTCAATTTTATAGGGACAGTCCTGATATTTGGGGCTTTTTTTAATATGGGCTCCTAATACCCCCCTCCCCCCGCCACCCCCTGTCCTGATTTTTCACACTTGCTGTCTGGTCACCCTATACTCTCTTCTTGTGCATTCTGTTACAAAAATGGGTGTGACTTTCCAAAAATATAATGCCAAACCTGTTGCACCATATATGTCCCTTCGAAAGTATTCTTCCAAAACAAAAGGAAGGAAGGAGTGAGTGAGTAATTTAGAACTGCAGAAGAAAGTAATAAAGTGCTCCTTTCCAACTCTGCATATGAGAATGTAGCAATCAGGAGTGGGAATGTTGTTTGGTTATGGTAGTGTTTTGGGGGCCTAGTACCTTTAGTTTTGATCATGTTTTTATTTGCTATAAATATAGGATCTCTTTTTAAAGACAACCCAACAACAAAATGTCAGATCCCCAAGTAGAAAACACTACAGTATATTTTGCACTCTACTATTAAAAAAGCATTTTTTTGGACCACGATTACATCCTAGTGTGACTTTACAAACAAAAGGGGGTCATATGGTCTTGAGAGAGTGTGTAGGGGGTAGAAAAGGTGTGTGGAAACTGACCTACCACTTGAAAGAGAGAGAAGAAGAAATAATGTCTCTCTGTTCTTTAATTCTCATTGTAGTTCCCTGGGAAATTTAAGTTCAGTGTATATTTAAGGATTTGGGGGGGTTGGCTTCCAGATTTAACTACTTAGTATACTTCTAACCTGTTCTGAGACTGTAATCAGATATTCATAAATGGAAAAAGCCATTTATACTTACTATAGTAGTATAGTGAAAGTGGCAAAACTTTTAAGTGTAGACAAGCCCTTAGACACTTTTAAAACTTCACCCAGAAGTACTAGCAGCATAAGAAAATTCTTATAAAATTTCCACTCCAGTGTTGTAGAGTCAGCTAAGTTAGCAAATATTAGTCTAAAACTATTATGGACAATTCTGTTCGCTCTTGATGACATGAAGAATTACAGTATTACATTTAAAACTAAATACAAATACTAACCTATGAAATAGAGGGATTTTCAGCCCTGCTTTAATACACATCTAAATGCAGCCTTAGGTACGGAGCCATTAGGTTTTTCAGCAAGAATCTGCCTTCGTCTCAGAAAGGAAAGTACAATAAGTAATATTTATATAAAGCTTTTTAAATGGGCTGGCACTGTTCCAGGCCAGGCTTGGCAAACACAGTGAAGATCATTTCAAACAATGTGAAAAGAAAAAGCAGATGACTATCTAAAGGTAATGCAGAGGGATGCAAACAGGAAGTGTCATGCAGAATGTGGTAATATTGGCCTGAGCATTGAGGAGAACTTATTGGGGGAGGGAAGGCATTTGGAATTTACCTCCTCAGCTGGTGTAAATTGGTGCAGCTCCATCTGAGGGTCTGGCACTTATATTTTAAAGGCCCTTTCCTCTTCTTCCCCCACTCCCCATGAACTTTGTTCTGTTTCTCTCCTGCATTTTTAGCCTAGTAAGGAACACACACTACAAGTTTTTTTTCTGTAATTATGAAGCAGTACTACATGGCTAATATCCAGATCTCAAGTATCCAGGTCAGGTTCTGGGCAGATGGGCATGCAAGAGCAGGGGAAAGCAGAATCTTCAACTGCCCCATGTAACAACTACAGAGCCACTCTCCAGAGGTTCCTTCCGCCCCATGTTTATGTAGGGGGAAAGGAGCTGTGGGGGAGGGGAAGTTGTCACATCCTCTACCCCTTTTGTGCTGCTGCACAGGCACAGTGGGGTGCAGAGCAGAACCCCACCCCTGTGTGCAACCTTTCATAGCCACCATTCACAGAGGTGACAGGAAGGGATGGGATATGGGCTGTGAGAATCCTGCCATCCTCATCCAGGACTCCTCCCCACAGCTGCTTCTCAGCCATTGCCTGTCCTATCTTTCACATCAGAATTGCATCAGTTCCACTTCATCGGGGCTTTCCCCTCAGAGGTGGGGTTGGATTTGTTCATACACAGCAAGAACACTATCCTACCTTGTAGTGTTTTATATAAGCTAAACTTACAGTAACACAGATTTCATACTCAAATTACAAAATTTAAAAAAGAATTTAGGTGCCTAAATCCAGAGTTAGTTTAGTCTACATTAGGCACTGCTGCTGTAGAAAGGGGTTGGACACCAGATGATTTTCAAAGCCTGTCAAGACTGGATCCCCACTTTGAACTTTAGGGTACAAATGTAGGGGCCTGCATGAAAACTTCTAAGCTTAACTACCAGCTTAGCTCTGGTTCCGCTGCCACCATCAATTTTCCCTCCCTGGGAAGCCTTGAAAAACCTTCACCAATTCACTGGTGAATACAGATCCAAACCCCTTGGATTTTAAAACAAGGAGAAATTAACCATTCCCCCTCCTTCCTCCCACCAACTCCTGGTGAATACAGTTCCAACCCCCCTGGGATCTACAACAGGGAGAAATTAACCATCCCCCCTCCTTCCTCCCACCAACTCCTGGTGAATCAAGATCCAAACCCCTTGGATCTTAAAACAAGGAAAAATCAATCAGGTTCTAAAAAGAAAGCTTTTAATTAAAGAAAAAAAGGTAAAAATCATCTCTGTAAAATCAGTATGGAAATTAACCTTACAGGGTAATCAAACTTAAAGAGCTCAGAGGACTCCCCTCTAGTCTCAGGTTCAAAGTACAGCAAACAAAGATAAACACTCTAGTAAAAGGATTTTATAGTACTGTACACAGGACAGCTGTTACCCTTCCCTTTATAGTTATGACAAAGCCCCACATCAAAATATCCCATAACTGAGTGATTGGAGCACTTTCCTCAGGTGGGTGTCCCCCTGTTCAAATCATTTCTCCCCCTCTGGAAGAGTGGAGGATTGAGCCTAGGTCTCCCATATCCCAGGTGAGTGCCCTAACTACTCAGCTAAAAATTATAATGTGGGCAGCACCAACAGCTCCTGCTCTCATACGTGCAAGGAGGCACCTTCCTTAGGGTTGCCAACTTTCTACTCGCACAAAACCAAACACCCTTGCCATGCCCCCTGCCCCGCCCCGCCCCTTCTCCGAGGCCCTGCCCCTGCTCACTCCATCCCCACTCCCCCTGTCGCTCATTCTCCCCGCAGGGGGTTGGCATGCGGGAGGGGGTGAGGGCTCCGGCTGGGGTGGGGCCAGAGATGAGGGGTTTGGGGTGCAGGAGGGGGCTCTGGGCTGGGGGGTGGAGCCAAGAGGTCTGGCATATGGGAGGGGGCTCTGGGCTCAAGCAGGGGATAGGGGTGCGGGGGGGTTGTGAGGGCTCTGGCTGAGGGTGCAGTCTCTGGGGTGGGGCTGGGGGTGAAGGGTTTGGGCTGTAGAAGGGTGCCGCAGGCTGGGACAAGGGGTTTGGAGGGTGGGAGGGGGACCAGGACTGGGGCAGAGGGTTGGGGCTGGGGGGGTGCAGGCTCTGGCTGGGGTGTGGGCTCTGGGGTAGGGCTAGGGATGAGGGGTTTGGGGTGCAGGAGGGTGCTCTGGGTTGGGATCGAGGGGTTTGGAGGGCAGGAGGGGGATCAGGGCTGAGGCAGGGGGTTGGGGCACAGGAGGGGTTAAGGGGTGCAAGCTCCAGGCAGCACTTACCTCAGGCAGCTCCCAGAAGCAGAAGCACGTCCCCCCTCCAGCTCCTACGTGGAGGTGCGGCCAGCTGGCTCTGCATGCTTTCCTGTCTGCAGGTGCCGCCCCCGCAGCTCCCATTGGTCATGGTTCCCAGCCAATGGGCCGCTGCAGAGCTGGCATTTGGGGCAGGGGCAGCGTGCGGAGCCCCCTGGATGCCCCATGTGTAGGAGCCGGAGGGGGGAAATGCCGGTGCTTCTGGGAGTCACGCGGCACCATGACAGTCAGGGAGCCTGCCTTAGCTCCACTTTGCCGCTGACCGGACTTTTAATGGCCCGGTTCCAAAGCCAACCCTTTTTGACTGGGCGTTCCAGTCGAAAACTGGACACCTGGCAACCCTAACCTGCCTAACTCCTTCCCACAAGAAACACCTTAGGCACCTAAACACCTGACTCCAGGAGCCAGGTTCCCATTTGTGGAGCGCAAAGGTAGGCACCTCCCTGAAGCCTGGACTCAGGTGCCTATCTTCATGATAAGAGCGGAGCAGGAGGTAGCAGACACCACTGTTGTTGGGATCTTCCAGTGGCTAGCTTTGGCTAACTGGCTAGCTTTTCTGGATTGCAGTATAAAGTGCTGCTTTCTCCCCATGCATTACATAGGAAGCCTAGGCACCTAACTCAGGCTTTGTGGGTCATGGTGGTGTTCCTGTGACTTTCTAGATGCATGTAAATTAGGCACCGTGAGGCTCAGCATTGTGATGCCTTAGTCCCTTTGTGAATTCTACCCTAAGGGATACCCCAAAATAAACAACTGAACTTGACTTTGAAATAAAGAAAACATGCATGTTTTAAAAGAAACCAATAAACCAATAAACTTGACTTTGAAATAAAGAAAACATGCATGTTTTAAAGGAAACC